>NC_044002.1:26092021-26102021 GCF_902150065.1 Myripristis murdjan | reverse complement strand
TTTTTTTTTTTTTTTAAATAAATAAATGACAAGAAAACTGTATTTCTAATGACTAAACTCACATCTTTGAAGGTCAGATCAGTGATGCTGGATCGACCTCAGACTTCTTCTGTTTAAATTGAAATGTAATACTGACTGGTCAAATTTCACTGCAATTTTATTTATTAGAAACTGTTTCAAGGCAGAAATCATAGCAGCAATCGTTCTAACGTTTTCCTAAAAAAAAAAAAAAAAAAAAAAAATTCCAGAACATTAGTTTTAAAAAAGTGAAAAAAAAAAATAAATGTAATAACTTTTTTAATTACCAGAAAGTTAGCCCCAATGAATTCCTGAAAATTAGCAATAAATAAATAAATAGGTTACAAGAAAACTGTATTCCTAATGACTAAACTCACATGTTTAAAGATCAGATGAGTGATGCTGGATCGACCTCAGATTTAAATAGTGAACACAAACCAACATGTCTCTTGACATCAGGGCTCCCACAGGGGAAAAGAACGAAAAGAACATAAAAAACTTTGGTGGAAAAAAAAGCGCTGAGGGAGCCCACACAGCTTCAGCACCGACGTCTAAAACTCTGAGACGAAACCATCTGTCTGCTGGCGGTTATGATCGAATTGGACGCGCCATTTGGGCAGATTTAATTATAAATTAGTGGTTTGTGGAAATGTCAAAGGGAAATTAAATTATGCTTTAATGATGAGCCATGAGGGGAGGAGGTGAAAGGTCGCACGCTGCAACCAAATGTCACACAAAATCTTTCCCCTGCAACATTTTCTGGACATTTCCATGTTTTCTGGCTGATTTTAATGAGCGCAGCAGAAAAACCTGGTTCAGCTGCTCGACTGCCAGCGCAGCCCGGCGACACAGTTTATGTTTTATGTCTCAAACCATAATCTGGGCAGGGAAGGTGGCTTTTCCAGAATCCACTGGGGCTACTGGGGTTCACAGGGGAGCTGCAGTCGACACAAAGTAAGAGAAGAAACTTTTCAGATTATTTCCTAACTCCAATCAACACACTGCCACTTAACACGTGATTCAGTCGCATCTGCAAACTTCAAATCTTGATTTTCTTCAAACAAGGTCAATAATCTGGCAGTGGGATGAGATAATCCCACTTGTTTCCGACATGAATCAACTGTTTCAGGAATTTTCTTGAATCAAGTGTCATCCTAGTGGCTGATCTGCCTTACTCTGCCTTGTTTCAACACATTTATACTTGTTCCCAGAAAAAAAAAATCAGGGAATCTGCATTGGAAGCAAATGGAATTATTTAATCCAGGGGTGTCAAAGTCATGCCATGGAGGGCCAAGAGACTGCAGGTTTTCATTCCAACCAAAAACTCCACAAGGTGATTTCACTGATCACCCTACCTCCAAACAGAGAGGTGGGACTACCTCCACCAGGTGATTTCAGTGAAATCACCTGGTGGAGTTTTTGGTTGGAATGAAAACCTGCAGCCTCTTGGCCCTCCATGGCACGACTTTGACACCTGTGATTTAATCCCACTGCCAGATTATTCACCTTGCTTGAAGAAATATCTGCACTGTCAGAGTTTGACAACCACTGAAAACACTCAAGGCGTTAGGGGGCAGCCCTGCCATTTACCACTAAATGAAACATGGAAACAAGTGGGATTATTTCATCCCACTGCCGGATTACTGACCTTCTCAGAAGAAAAAACAGATCTGGACACTGAAGCTGAAACTAAACGAGTCGTCCACGTGGAGGTTTCTGCAGTGCATCTGTGTTTTTGTCAGATGTGCAGCAGATTTTACAGACTGAAAGCAGCATTTTCAAACACCAGCCTCTGCAGGTCTGACTTAGTCTGCCTTGTTTCAACAGATATATATATGTTCCCAGGAAAAAACACTCAAACAAGTGAAAATGCACAGGACACAGGATTTTTTAACCTTTGTTTGAAGAAAAACAACTTTTTTAACTCTACAACTAGTCAAAGTGGAGATTTGGAACGTCAATCAAATGCACTAGAACAACTGAGAACATTTTGATGTTAGCTAAAGAACGTCTTCGATTGTTCTTGAACACTGACTGCCGATGGCGCAGCAAACAAACATTCATGTTTGTCCGGAGTTTGTTGGGATTTGTTTGATGGAGAACTTGTCATCCTATTTCTAAAGTGTTTTTTGTGTTTGCCCGAATAATTCCATTCCATCATCTTCAAATGCAAATATAGCATAATTTGACTCTAAAGCCTTGAACGTCCCTCAAAGTTTTGCTGATTGCACAAAAAAAAAAAAAAAAAAAAAACAGGGTAGACTCTCATCAGCCCTTCCTCTACCTGAAACCAGACCGATCAAATCGCCCCGTACAGACGTTTGTCATCGGCGTAACTTCAAACCAAAGCACCAGTTTCTGAGGTTTCCCCTACATGTTCTCGATGTCGCCTGCAGATTAATTTAATGTCACGCCTCCAACTGAATGCCTGCATAGACCCACGTGGACAAGAAGCTGCTACAGACGTTCAGCTGATTTATGATGTGAGATCTGCAGCCCACGCCGGGCCAATATTTGTGCATTATCTGGGCCTAAGAGGGACTTGAAATCACGTGTTTTGTTTTAAAAATATAGCACCAAATTTGTGTCTTTAGAGGTATTTATGAGTTCATTTTGGTTCTAATTGAATAAACTGTTAAACTGTCGCGACGTTTTAAACAAAGTGGATTCTGTCTCGTGCCCTGGCTCGGAGCTGCAGGAGCTTCAGTGTTTCTGGTCAGAAGCTGCAGGGCAGGCCAGAGCCTTAACCCTTTCACTTCCTGGGGATTGTTCGAACATGTTGTGGGATTAAGGGAATCCCTCGCTGGGATTCAAACTCACAGCTGTTTGCTTGCAAACCCGCCTCCCCAACTTTTTGGCTGCAGCCCGGTTTCTGTGTCTGATTCTGTTTTCTCAAGTTTGCGCCGCTGGTTTTTCATCTGGTGTTTGCTGCAGTTTGAAAAACAGAGCAGTTTCCCAAATCAAACACGTGAAACAGAAACCAGATGAGGAGACGATGAGCGAGCGGCAGCAGACGCAGGACAGGAGGAAGATAAACAGGTCAGACCGCTCAGCAGTGGCACAGCAGGGACTTCCCCTGCGGACGTATCAGTATATTGAGCCACCAGGGAGCCATTTTGGCTCTGTTCTCTCCATATCTGCCGGTTCTTCTTCCCACGATTCTTCTGCTAATCTGTTTCCTCCACATTTCTCTCTTCCCTGCCTGTGATAAAACAGCCCGAGCCGTCCAGCTGCAGGGAGCCCTGGACGCCATTTTGGACCCGACTGGCCTTTTAAAGCCACACAGCCAATCAGATTTTTATGTTTTTTGTTTTTGTTTTTTTGGAAAGCTCAGGCTGCGTTCACACACCTTTCACAAACCAGATGTCCACCCTGCGTCACTGATATTATCTGTAAATATAGAATTTTAATAAAGACAAATATATTTATTATAATTTATAGTTTTATTGTCATTTTAACAAGGTGTTAATGTTTGGTATTATTTTTCTTTCTTTTATATATTCTGTTAATTTCTTCCTTATGTGCTCATCAGAGCTTGAGACCTGAGCAAATTCACCTTAATTCTTTTAAAAACATTGGAAAAAAGACAATTTATTAAAAAATTTAATAAAATAAACAATATCATAAAACTATATTTATAATTACCATAATTACATACTCAAATTATATTACAAACAACTCAGGGTGAAACCAAACCTTTTTGGATCTTTTCCATTCATTCATTCATTCATTCACTCACTCATTCATTTGAACCTTTATTTAATCTCGGAGACAAACTGAAGACGGAGCCTCTTTTTTGATGTCGAGGTAAAAACCCAGCAAAACAAGTTCCATAAGATCAAGGAAGAAAAGAAACAATTTTCTAAAAAAATATATACATTAATAAACACACACACACACACACACACACGCACACACAACCCACTCAGTCAGCACTGGGCTCAACACAGGGGCCCCCACATGATTTTTTTGCCTTGGGCCCCCAAACGTCTAGGGACGGCACTGCTCCTAATTCCTCTTCCTGCTGTGCATCAAATCCTCCGCTGCAACAGCTGCTGCTGCAGCCTGCACACACACACACACACACACGCACACACGCACACACACACACACACACACACAGACACACATGTATTCACATGCACAAACACACACACACACACCAGTTGACTCCCACGGCAGCAGAAGCATCCACCAGGCTCAAGACGCCCACTGATGCGCCATGACGCAAAGCTGCCCAGACCAATCTGCTGTCCAAGAGCCTGCACGGCGCTACGGGCCGGGCCATTACCCAGAATTACCCTCCCATCATGCTATTAGACACACACACACACACACACACACACACACACACACACCACGTTATTACACTCTCACACACACGCCAGGATGGATCTTAAGTATTTTGGGCGCTGGACCGGCTGCGCTATTTGGCTCCGGCCCCATCTCCAGCTCCAATAAAGCGCATTCAAACTGCTTTCAGAGGGCAGGGAACAAACCCAGCGTGCGCGGTCGGAAAAACACATAATCAAGTGTGATATTTATCCAAACACACATCAGCACCCAGAGGTGCGGAGCTGCGGGCGCCGCACAGAACATTCCAGTTTCACAACAGCAGGAGCCCACAGCACAAACAGCCCGGCGGCCCGGCGGCTTTCAAATCTCACTTTTTTCCTGTGAAATGGAAGCGGGCAGCGCGCAGGGATCAGCTCCCATGTTCCCAGCGCACCGCATCGCCTCCCTGCGCGGAGCTGCGTTCACTGGCTCCAGCAACATCAACACGATAAGAAAGTTGAGCGATCCGCCTCGTCTCAGGCTCCAGCAGCATGAGATCATGTTGCAGCACAAACTTTCTCCAAACCGCAGCTCGGAGGCTTGAGGTCTGAGGAGGTTTGGTGCGTTTAAAACAAAAAGACACATTTGGGGAGTTTCTGCGGGAGCGCAAGAGACGGAGGAGCAGGCTGCAGCGCGCGCCGAGCCCGTGCGCTCCTCTCCGGCTCATGCACGCGCGCACACACATATAGCCTCTAAATGCACACACACGCACACATAGGTTGCACACACACATAGGCTGCACACAGGGCGAGGGGCGCGCAGGGAAGGAGCAATTCAATGCATGTAGTCCGCCTTTGTGCTCCGAGTCAACTGTGACAGATCAGCTTTCACTGCCACCAGCAGCAAGCTAAAAAAACAATTAGTGTGTTTTCCTAAATGAACATTATAACACATTTAAGCAACAAATTGACATTTTCCCAGCCTGGGCAGGTTCCCCAAACGCATCAGACGGCTTTTGGAGAGAGCAAGAGACCGGAGCGCCTTTGAAAACAGCAAAAGTCTACTGTGCGTGCTGTGTGTGTGTGTGTGTGTGTGTGTGTGTGTGTGTGTGTGTAAAGGGAGCAGCCCAGCCCTTTTGTCTACCTGTGCAGCAGCAGCAGTGAGTTTTGCCTTGAGGCAGCGCGCCGCGCATTGCGTTTCACATTCCGCTTCACTTTACCTGCTCAGAGCTCCACGAGCTCCACCATATCCGTCTGACCACAAACACACACCTCCCGTTTCACAGCCCAACACACACACACACACACACACACACACACACACACACACACACACACACTGCTCCACTCCAGTAAATTAGCAGTAAAGCTCAAATTTAGAGGCGAGGCTCTGCTTCCAGATCCACAAAATTCGCACAACTTTCCTGCTTCAAATTTGCTCCAAGTCGCGGCTCCAGCGGCCGCGGAGCTCCTCGACACGCAATTAAGTTCAATTAAGAGCAAACGTGTGTTTAGCGGCGTCTCTTTCCCCCGCAGAGCCGCGACAAACAGGATGATCCTCTGTCACTCCGCGCTGTCACATTCCCCAGCAGCCCGGCCGACTTTTTCGGCGTAACAAACAAATGTGCCGTAAAGTGAGAAAGGTCGTCTTTTTTTCCTACCGTAATAAAGGTAACCATAGCATCGGCGGGTTAGTATCCAACAGAGTCGACATGAAGGTGATGAGTTTTAGACAGAATCCTTTGGCGAAAACTTCCCACTTTCTGAGAGGCTGCAGCCCGTCCGCGCGCCACACCGCGTCTGTATGGAGAGGATCAGCGCGTAATGCTCCTCTCTCTCTCTCTCTCTCTCTCTCTCTCTCTCTCTCTCTCTCTCTCTCTCTCTCTCTCTCTCTCTGCAGACATAATCTATGTCTCTCTGTCTACAGGACAGATGGCTCCTGGCGCATGTTGCTGCAGAGCTGCATGCTGCTGCCGCTCCGCGCGCACAGAGCAGGCCTGCTGACATGAATTAGGACACCGAATTAGCGTGTGTGTGTGTGTGTGTGTGTGTGCAACATTCACTAATACAACCTTTATGTATCTCCATCAGGACAGTGCCGTCGCTAGACATTCGGGGACCAAGGGGGCGAAATCGTTAAACACGCATATTCATATTTTGGAGGGTTTGTTTGGGGTGCTTTTCTTGTATTTTTTGCACTTTTTTTATTTTTAAGTTTTATTTTATTCATTATAATAATTTGTTTTGAGGGGGATTGTCTTGTGTACATTTTTTCAGTGCTTTTCTGGTCATTTTTCTTGTAATATAATTTTCCATATGTGATTATTGTAATTATAAATATGGTTAATTCATTTCTTTAATTTATTAGTTTGTTTTCTCGTCATTTTTAATAAAAAAAAAATTAATATCATTTTTAATTATTTGTTTGATAATCTTCTAATTGCCTTTTTCCTCTTCCCCATATCAACTTTATGTATCTCCATCAGGCCAGTGCCGGCACCAGACTTCTGGGGGGACAGGGGGGGGAAAACACCAGGGGGCCCCTGGGTTTAACTGTCGGGTTTTTTTTTTGTGCATTAGATCAGCACCCGGAATGGTTTGATCTTTCCCCCAGAACGAGATTCAACTTCTATTTTAATTAATTAATGTATTTATTTTGGTATGGAGTGGGGGTGCATGCTTTTCTTGTGTTTTTTTTTTTTTTTTTTTTTTTTTACACCTTTATTTAATTGTATTTTATTGTATTTATTAATTGAATTTCTTGGCAGGTTAGGGTTGGGGAGGCAGGGTTGTGGGGTTTTTTTCTCCCTACATTTTTTCGCTACTTCATGGTAATTTTTCATGTCATATAATTTTAGTAATTATGTAATTATAGTGAGTATAAAAATAGTTTTTATTTTTTATTTACTTATTTATTTTACTATTAAAATTATTGAGCTAGTTACTTAGTTATTGCTAATTTTATGTTTGTTTGTTTTATTGTTTATCCACCCACCCCCATCCCCCACCACCACCCACGCACCCCGCCTCAAGGCATTCATCCACTCATCCCTTGATCCACATTCATCCATTCACTCACACCCAGAGTTTCCCATCACCTCCATGATGCTGCCAGACCCGTTGTATCAGCAGTCTGGGGACTCCCACCACCTAGTGTGTGTGTGTGTGTTTGTGTGTGTGAGTGTGTGTGTGCGTGTGTGTGTGTGTGTGTGTGTGTGTTGCACAACCAGGGCATGAAAACAGACTTGGCGGTGTTCCTCTCTCTCAGCTGCACAGCTGCTGCTGGAACATCTGCTGCTGTGAGGAGTTTCCCATCGACGCCGCAGCACGGCTCCTCCTCACCATTTAAATCTCGTTTCTCTTCTAACAAGGTCAAAAATCTGCCGGCGAGATGAGATAATCCCACGTGTTGCAGCGATGATGGGCAGATACGACCCAGCGCTGGAGATGAGCGTTACTCCACAGCAGAGGACGGTCAAACTCCTCCGCTCTGACCGCAGGGAGAAAGTTGTTGAAAAGTAGTGAAGCTCTCAGTGTACCTGACTCCAGGTGAACGACAGTCGTTAGGGTCACCTGTCTCCAGACGGTTGTTAAGGTCACCTGTCTCCAGGGGTGAATGACAGTCGTTTGGGTCATGAGGGGGTCAATCATTTGACCCCTTGTCACCTGGAGTCAGGTGACCCTGACAACACTGACGACAGCGGTCACAACAGGGAGGAGGAGCATCGATCCAGTGGTTTCAACGACGTGGAGCACGACCCCACAGGTTAAACAGCTGGGACGTCCCACCTGTCCGTCAGACCTGGAGAAGCTTCTTGATGAGAAGTGAAACGTCTTCAAGAATCTACAAACACAGTCCAGGTGACCGCAGCTCAACTCCACGTGGATGACGTGTAAATCAGAGTTCATTATTTCCACCGCCAGATGATTTTTCCCATCGTTCGTGTGGGATTTCAGTTGATGTTGATGGGAGACACAATTCATGTCTGTGTGGATTTAGTGCTAGTTTGCCTGTCCAGGAACAGGAGCAGAAAACATGAAGCACGTGCTGCATTTTAAAAAGCTTTCATTGGCTGATCAAGTCAACAGGTGTTTGAAATTGGATCAGGATGCATCAGATAATCTTTTTTTTTTTTTTTAATCAAATTTTCCCCCCAATATTTTGTTATTTAATCTGCAAACAGACAGTTCATCTGCTCAGAAATGAAAACCCAACAAATGTGTCAACGTCACAAGTTAGCAAAAGGTAGTAAAATATGTCAAATATGACGTCAAACACTGGCAGCTCTGCCTGTAGGACCACAACTCGGAGAACATCGCCCCCTGGAGGAACGGCGTTTTCTTACCTTTGTCATGTGTTCAGTGCAGCTTCCGAGACGCTTCAGGGAAAAACAAACATTTTGCGCTGAAATGACCCGACGTCGGAGCGAAGCAGCACAGCAGCCCGACTCCCCGCTGAGCGTCCCGACCGCCGTCTGGCCGTCGGAAAAACATTCGGCGGGTTTGAAAACGTTCAGAGGCGGAGCTACAACTTCAGCAGCCGCCTGTGGCTCCGGCTGCTGTTCGTGCTTTGCTGTACGCTGGAAAAACAACGAAGAGCAAATGTTGTTGTGTTTGCTTTGTCCTTTATGACTAAGCATTAGTCAGACATCAGCAGGGATCCCGTAATACAGGCCTTCGGTTCATCACTTTAAAGGACGCAATCAATTTTTAATAAGAGGAACGGCAACGCACATTTGCAGCGGCTCCCTGAGGCAGGAACACGTGACGGGACAGCTGTGCGATTATTATCCCGGACCGCAGAGAAATCATCAAATATGTAAGGAGAGAGGGAGAGGGGCGAGTTTTTTTTAGAGGAGAGACGAGGATGAGGAGAGAGAAATAATACGGAGAGATGGAAAAGGAAAGAGCAGGAGAAAGTATGGAGGAGAAGATAAAAAAAAATCAAGCAGATGAAAGTAGGAAAGAAATAAGAAACCTTTATTTTCTCTTTCAATTAACTCATCAGTGTGTTTTTGCAGTTAACCGGTGAATCGTTTACAGAATAAAGTGCGAAAAATAAAGCCGGAGTCTGATGGGAGGTGATCGGTATGGAGCCCCAGAAGGGTCAAGGCGAGTTTCCTTGCAGTAACTTCTGCATGGCCTCGCTGTACGTGTGCGTTCTCTTGCATTCCTTTCCTCCCTCCGTTCCCTCTGAGCGTCCATCTGTTCCCGCTCAGCTGATCCCGGCAGCACAGCGCCCCCATCTGGATCGGCTGGTTGGACTGTAACACTTTCTCAGACGAAGAGACCAGAAACAGACAAACGGCTCACAGGGAACATAAGCAGAAATTATTGCGAGGTAAGACGAGAGAACCCGAAACACGTCAAATAAAAGCTGGTCCTTGTTTGAAGTCGGGTTACAGCAAACATTCAAACTAAAGCTAAAAGTCTTGTCGTGCACATATCGTTCCAAATTCATCATTTTTTAAAACTTGGAAAAAATTTGGTAGTGAATGTTATTCGGTACCAAATGACATTATCATCACTGAGCCAATCAGCATGCAGCATGCTTGTGCCAAGGTCTATCGAGGCTGGTGATTGGCTGTTACACGTCGCAGCTGCATGCAGGAGAAACACTGAGACATTACAAAATCGATTTTATTTTGTGATTTTATAAAACTGGTATCAGGAAAAAGTGTCGTATTGTAGTCGAGGTCTTTTGGTCT
>NC_044002.1:26047021-26087021 GCF_902150065.1 Myripristis murdjan | reverse complement strand
GCTGTGAAAACACAAACACGGAAAGCGACTATTTCACTTTGAGAATCCAAACGAGCTTTAAAATTCATTTTCCCCACAGATTCCCATTAAAATAACACAAAGATTAAACCAGAGGGCGCCTGTCAAGTGGGCGGGGCTTGGACTTCCTGTTGACGTGTGTGTGTGTGTGTGTGTGTGTGTGTGTGGCTAGCGCTGCTCATGCTAGTCGCTTGGGAACATAAAAAGCATCAGAAAAAAAAGGCTCTCCCTCCTCGCCAGAACGGGAGTTAATGGCCAGATATTTACCTGCCGATGACAGTTTGATGGCTTGACGGTTTGAGCAGATTACAGTTTCCAGGTGAAGAGGTGTTGTGCAACTGCAGCAGCGGCGGCGGTGGGCCAGGCGGCATGCACAAGGAGGCGAGGAGTCAGTCGGCTGCCAGCGATCACAGTGACAGCTTAATGAGGAGGAGAGAGCAAAGCATCACAGGAAAGGAATGTGTGGTAAATACAGAGAGATGAGTAACGGTTTCAAACAGAGAAAAAAGAAAAGGGAAAAGAAAAGGGGGATGAGGCGGAGGAGACGGAGAGAGAGAGAGGGGGGGGGGGACAGTTCAGGTCGAACATGTGGACGAAGAAGAAGAAGTAAATACAAATATCAAATATACAAAATACTACAAATATCAAAGACGCAACATGAAAACCCTCGACGTGAAACGTCTGACGTCAGACTTCAGGATGAGCACGTTCAAAAAGCTCAAACGTGTGTCAGCAAAAACATGTTAGGAATGTTCTGGATCCACGTAACCCTTTGACCCACGTAGCAAAATAATGAAATAAATAAAATAACTTAAAATAAAGTAAAATAAAATAAAAAGCTGTAAGAAAATTGGCAAAACAACAACATCAACAACAACAAAAAGCCTGAGAATTATCAAAGCATTACTGGAAAATTTGAAAAAAAAAAAAAATAATAAATAATATATATATATATATATATATATATATATATATATATATATATATATATTTTTTTTTTTTTTTTTTTTTTTAAATATATTTGAATATTTAAAATTAAAACATCACAACCTACCATGACATTACCCTAACGTTTGTAAAATAAATAAATAAATAGATAGACAAATAAATAACTACAAATAATTATAGTAATATAATGGATAAGTATATAATAAGAGTATAAAAATATATTAAAATATAAAAATAAATAAGAATGAGAATAATACATTTTATAAAAACTAAGTAAAAATAAATAGAATAAAAAGGAAGAAAGTGGAGAAAAGTGTTTTTTTTTTTAAGAGGGAGAAATAAGAGGGAGCTGGGAGACGGGAGGACAGACATTGAAAAAAACATCATCATCATCATCATCATCATCCTCACCACATTAACTCTGAGACATCAGTGTTATCACACATCCACAAACCATTTTTTTTTTTAAAGTTAGTTACTCAAAGTGGTGATGTCATTGGTTTTTTCTGGAGATGTGAGCTCTTCCTCCTGACGGGGTCGTGTGGATTCTCCTCGTTAAAAATTCAATTTGGCTGGAAGCTCGCAGGCAAAACCCTCCGAACCGCAGGGAGGGCCGGCGCAGCGGCGCGTTATGAATCAGCCGAGGTTAATAAAGCCTTTTTTAAATTTTTCACGAGTCGAGTGCTTTGAATTCATCGAAAACTCACCCCTCTCTCTCTCTCTCTCTCTCTCTCTCTCTCTCTCTCTCTCTCTCTCTCTCTGTTTTTTTCGTCCTCCTTCTTTTGGATGGATGGATGGCAGCGCCGCAGCCCCGTTTGTGTTGGCTGTGACCTGCCAGGCCGAGGAAAACTCAGCCTGCAGTCTGGAAGCCGGAATATTTCATCTTCCAGGATTCAGGTGGAACGCTTGGCGACATTTCCTGCAAAATGAGCTTTTTATGGCGTTTATCTGAGCCTCGCACTGTCCGCTGTCCCTCTGTGATCGGCTTATTGATGACCTGCACTGATCAGGAACAGCACTCATGACTTCACTGAACAATAATAATAATAATAAAAATAATAATAATAAAGTTTGTATGAAATATGGCCTTCTGCTGACGTTTGTCTCCCAGCTGTTCGCCTCCCACAATCCTGTGTGTGAGTACACAGGAAGTGAAATTCAGCTTGAAACCCAAAAAAATGTCCCTGCTCCCGTGGCATTTGTCCTTAAATGCAGGTTAAGATGCAGACTGTTATGTAATGTTGGTCTGATCCTCCTCCGCCTCCTTAAAGGAAAACGGCTGCTGCTATTAAAATATATTTTTAAAAAAATATACGTGCAATAGAAATCTGTACGAATATGCGTATTAACGCTCATGTTTAATAATGTTTCATAACTCGTTATGAGCAGGAAACCCAGTCAGTCCAGTTTTATTTGTATTTTATTTGTTCAGCCACATCATAAAATACAAAATACTAATTTGCCTCAAGGAGCTTCAAAGCAACACAACACTTCAGATAAGGAGCAACTCCCTTAAAGGAATATTCCAACATTTTGGGCAAACTGAGACCAGATGTTGGACACCATGTCCACCATCTGGACGTCCACTGGTTCAGCTCCTATGGGCAGCATTTCCTGTTAGCTTAGCATAAACACTTGAAGTCTATGGGAGTTGTTAGCCTGGCTCTGTCAAAGTGAAAAAATAAACCTCCCAGCCCCTTCAGTGTTTTATTCTTGCAACATTTCTCACCACCTCACGCTGGGAAATCTGCTCTTTTGTGTTTGTTTGTTTTTTCTTTTGAAATGAAGTGCTGGTGGGTCATTAAAACAGAACTATCCAAACAAGCCTCAAAAAACATATAAATTATAAACATATAAATATAAAAATTTCAGTCAGAATGACAGTCACAATAAAATTGTTTTTGTTTGTTTGTTTGTACATGTGCAACAATAAAAGTCCCTGAAATAAAACTAATTTTCCCATCCCAGCGACACCCCAAGTTATCGCCTATGATTAAAAAAAAAACTTGTGATACTCCACCGCGCCTCCTTGAACAGCACTTCAACCAAATAAATACATATAAATACATCAATAATAAATAAATCAATAAATCAATAAAAGAGGGGAGAAGGGACTGACTCATCATCATCATCAACAGGAAATGCTACCCACAGGAACTGAAATGGAAATGGTGTCCAGTATCTGGTCTCAGTCTGGGGACGTCAGGGAAAGGCCCAAAATGTTGGAATATCCCTTTAAATGTATTTCTTTGATTTGGTTTTTCTAGAAAATTTGGTATTTGGGTCAAAAAAAAAAAAAAAATGCAGGTCATGCTGTTGAGCTGCACACCAGGAAATTCAACACGTACACCTGGACCCAGCACACACACACGCACACACACACACACACACACACACACACACACACACAGATATACAGATATATGTATATATGTCTAACCATGACATCATTTCCTTCATCTGCTTCTCACTTTCTCTGTCTTCTTGTCTATCTCTTTGTGCAGTGTGTGTGTGTGTGTGTGTGTGTGTCCTCTCTCTCTCCTCCCACAGCCGTGTCGCTCGCCCCGCTCTTATTGCCTATATTAAATGTACTGTAGCGCTGAAGCGTCTCTTTGTTCCTCGGCTTGGCGTCGACTCGCTCGGCCTCTGCTGTCTGTCTGTGGGGGCGGAGCCACAAGAGAGACGATTCACTGCTCGCAGGTGCACGCTGATGAATGCTGAGCGTGTGTGTGTGTGTGTGTGTGTGTGTGTGTGGAGGTCTGGTATGTGAAACACTGTCTGTTTGGGTGTATGTACGGAATATCAGAGTGTGTGTCCTGCAGGAAATGAGTGTGTTGGTGTGGGAAAGACCATATGGGCATGAAAGTGTGTGTGTGTACTGTGAGAATATTCTGTGTGTGTGTGTGTGTGTGTGTGTGTGTGTGAGTGAGTGCATGTTCATGAATTATGAAGGTCAGGACTAAAAGAGTGAATAAAGCCACTGAATAGAAAAATGCTTGCACCATAACTCTGTGTGTGTGTGTGTGTGTGTGTGTGTGTGTGTGTGTGTGTGTGTGTTTATATTTTAAACAAGTGTGTTATTTAAACGCAGAGGGCTGCAGGGCCTGCTGGTGGCGCTAGAGGGAGGGTCACGGGGTCACCCACCCTGACAGGTGCTAAGTGGAACCAAAAATGGTTCTTCAGAGTGATGCCATGGGAGAACCATTTTTGGTTCCACAAAGAGCCTTTTTCCAAGAGGTTCTTTAAAGAACCATTTGTGTAGATGATTCTTTAAAAAACCCTCAAAGGTGCCTCAAAGAACCATCAAAAAATGGTTCCTTTTGCAAACAGCTTCAGCAAAAAGAGGTTCTTTAAAGAATCATTTTTCAGAAAGTTCTTTGTGGACCCCCGGTTCTTTAGTGATTTTTCAGAATAAAAGTCTCTCTGAGTGTTTTAAATCAGATGACTGTGTTCAGGTTGAAAACCAACATGAACGTGTTGTTGTCCGGTTCTCCACGTTCCTTGTTCCTTCACTGGGTTCCAGACGAGCTATTAAAAATGTTTTCTGATGGTTTATAGAGCGAGACATTAATCCATTCACTGAGGAAATAATCTGCACATTAATCCATTCACTGAGGAAATAATCTGCACATTAATCCACAAGGAAAAGAATTGTTAGCTGCTGCCATCAAATAACTCCAATAAACATGAAGAACCTTTAGCACTTTAAAGAACCACATACAGTGTGTGGAGAACCAGCCCCTAAAGAAAGAGGTTCTCCAGCTGCTGAGGGTTCTCTGTAGAACCACAGAGCAGTTTGAAGAACCCTTTGAGAAGAGGGTCCATTTGAGGGTCCTCAGCAAAATAAGGAACAGTTTGATTTCACTGCAGTTTAATTCATGAGAACCCGTTAGAGAACTCAGTAAGTCCAGGGCCAGGGAAAAACATTAACCAGGGTGCCGCCTGCATTTTCATTTCTTTTTCTTTTTTTTTGTGTTACTTTTGCAGCATTTTTTTTCATCATATTCATTTTTTTAATGTTTTTTTTTTTCATTTTTTGTTTTTTGTTGTTTTTTATAATCTATTTTTTTGCAATTGTTTTGGCCACTTTTTCCTGCAATATCATCTGGCAACTACAAAAAGAGCTTTATGGTAATATTTTTAGTGTTTATTTGGCTAAATTTATTTTATTCACTTTTATTTATTTGTATTTATTTATTTATTTATTGCTAATTTGCTGATGGCCTTTTCCCCATGTTTCTCAAAAAAAAAAAAAAAAAATCAGGTGACTTCGCTCAGGTTTCAAATCACTTCACGTTGCTTCCTCTTCTCATTTGTTGTCTGTCTGGATTTTTTTCTGCTCTGTCAGCCCTTTGGGGTTTTTCTTCATTTTCCCTCCATATGCTTTTTTTAATCAATACATTTTCAAGTCTTGGTCTTTATAAGTCTCAGCTGACAAGTCCAAGTCAAGTTGCAGTTCTGATTTTCCCTCACTTGAGTCTGCAGTTTCATTTTCTTTTGAATATAAAATCTTTCAGTTGATGTTTAGTTGACTCATCCAGAACTAATCAGCTTGTTTGTGTTCTTGTACATTTTTGAGTATTTTTTCAGTAATTTCACTTTGACTTCAGTCCTTTTTTTTTTTTTTTTTTTTTTTTTTTGCTTCAGTTTTGTCCTTCACAACATTTTAAATCAGATCCATCACAGAGAACAGATGATCCATGACAGACTGTGGAGCCTTTCACAATAAAAGCTCAGTCAGCAGAGATGAGAAGAGGAACCTGCTTCTACTGTGTTGGGTGTACTTTTCATCAGTTTCCAAATTTCACAATAAAAGCTGCACCATGAAAAACTGCAGCGAGGACCATTTAGACTCAAAAATTATGGAGTAAGTGTGGAAGATGAGAACCATGCAGACTCAACTATCACATGATGTTCTTATTCCCGCTTATACTGCAGTCAGATACCAGCAGAGGAACAGTACTTGTACTTCAGTAGTAGTTTGTAGTACTCTCTCCATCACTGTCTGTTATTTTAGAGAAAGACCAGAAGAAATAAGAGCTCTAGATTTCCTCGTTTTTTTGTTGTTTTTTTTTCACCCCAGGTGTTGTGAGACATTCAGGGCAGCTGGGACGTGACAGATGACTCTCAGCGTTTCTGCGTGTCGGAAACGAACAAAAGAGTAAAAAGAAAGTGGAGAGAGCGGCAGCCCCGTCCCGTCAGACGAGTCGGTTTAAGACAACAAGCAGCTGGAGGAGCCCAGAGAAGAAAGAAAACGTCTTTCTGCTGGGAGAATAGACAGGATGTCAGCTGGGCTCTGCCTGTTTACACACTGCACACCTGAATGAGGCAGAAAGCATGCTCGTGTGTGTGTGTGTGTGTGTGTGTGTGTGTGTGTGAGTGTGTGTTTCCAGCATGTCAGCACTCAGATTTAGCGACGCCTCTTTGCTGAATAGTGAAGTAAAACAACAGAAGCCGCTCCGCGCGCGCACACACACACACACACACACACACACACTGAGAGAAAATCTAAATGTGCTTTGATGAAACTGAAAAGCTGAGTTTGTCGTTCCACTGTGTGGGATTAAAGGGAAAATCCACCCAAATTAAAGGCTTGTGAAGCACAGCGTCCGAACTGCATCCCCTCACTTTGACGATGATGATGATGATGATGATGTAATAATGATGATGATGATGATGATGATGATGATGATGGTGAAGATGATGATGAAGATAATGATGATATTAACGATGATGATGGTGATGATGATGGTGATATTGATGATGATGATGATGATGATGATGATGATGATGATGGTGATGTGATGTGATGATGATGATAACGATATTGATGATGATGATGTTATTGATGATGATGATGGTGTTGATGGTCATGGTGATGATGATGTGATGATGATGGTGATATTGATGATGATATTGATGGTGATGATGAAGATGATGATGATGATGATGGTTATGATGGTTATGATGATCATGATGATGATGATGATGATGGTCATGGTGATGATGATGATGATGATGATGATGATGATGGTGATGATGGTTATGATGATGATGATGATGATGATGGTGATGATGATGATTATGGTTATGATGATGATGATGATGATGATGATGATGATGATGATGGTTATGATGATCATGATGATGATGGTGATGATGATGATTATGGTTATGATGATGATGATGAGTATGATGATGATGGTGATGATGGTGATGATGATGAGTATGATGATGATGATGGTGATGATGAGTATGATGATGATGATGATGATGATGGTGATGGTGATGATGATGATGATGATGATGATGGTGATGATGATGATGATGATGATGATGATGATGATGATGGTGGTGGTGATGATGATGGTGGTGATGATGAAGGTGGTGATGATGATGATGATGGTGGTTATGGTGATAATGATGATGGTGATGATGATGATGATGATGATGGTGGTTATGGTGATAATGATGATGGTGATGATGATGATGATGATGATGATGGTGGTGGAGGAGGTGGAGAGTCCAACACTGTGAAGGCCACAGCATCATCATCAGGACACCAACGTCTTCATCACTTTGAAGCCTCAACAGCTTCACGTGAGGAAAAGGCAAGTGGCAAATTAGAGCAACATTGACCAGAACATGAGAGCAAAAACTAAAAATAATAAAAATGGTTATAATTTTGAAAATCATGTATCTAAAGTGACGCTGGATGTGTGATTTCTTGTGAAAGGCATCTGAGTGCAGCCACCAGCGTTTAACACTTTGATCCGAAAACCAGCAAGAAATCAGCAAAAAACAAAAGACAAGAAAATTACAAGACATTATTACAAAATATTAGTATATATCATCATAATAAAATAATAATAATAATTAAAAAAATATTTTGAAAATTCAAAATAACTCCCTTCAGTAAAATACTTCCGGAAAATAATAAAATAAAATAATATTTCAAAAAAATTAAGAAAAAATGACAATAAAATGACCTCATATGTAGGAAAAAATGGCGAAGAAATGTTCCCTAAAAGAAAAGTTTCCTCCAAAAGCTGTGCAGAACATGGTGAAGGATGACTCAGCACTTTTTATGACTCAGCACTTTTTTCTCTGTGGATCAGAGCCACTCAGCTCTCGAATGTTCACGTGTAATGAGGCTTCATGACATTAATATAATAATAATAATTACAGAACATGACGTCCTGCTCTGTGTTCAGGACGTGTTGAGCAGCTGTAGGGCCATCCACACACATTCAGGGGCCCGGGGCAAAAACAACCAGCTGGGGCCCCCTGCATATAGAGATCTTTTTTTTTTTTTCCTTTTATTTCTTTATTTATTTACACATATTTTTTTGAGAAACTTTTGTAGCAATTTCTTTTTTCTTTCTTCTTTCATCTCTTTTTTACATTTTTTGTGGTAGTTTTATAGCATTTTTCTTGTAATATAACTTTAAATATATCATAATTAGAAATATGTCTTTATTGTAGTTTTTTGTTTTTTTTTTTACAATTTATTTTGCTAATTTTATTATTTATTTACAGTTTCACGGTAATATGTTTACTACTTATTTGGCCAAATTTAATTATGTATTTATTTATGCATGTATTTATTTATGTATTTATGTATTTTAATTTTTTTTCTAGCTTGCTGATTGGCTGCTTGCCTTCCTCCTCCATGTTTTGGAAAGAAGTCTTGAATTTGCCGGTGTTTCAAAATCGCTTCAGGCTGCTTCTTCCTCTCATTTGTTACCCATCTGTGTATTTTTCTACCATGTGAGCCCCGGTGGGTGGTGGGGGTGAGGGGTTGAGGTGTGTGTGTGTGTGTGTGTGTGTGTGTGAGCTCTGAGTTCAGTCCAATCGGCTCCTCATGTCTGTGATCAGTTATCAGGATTAGCTGCTGTCAAAACAAACTGCTGCTGCTGCTAATGGCCAACCAGGCCGCAGAGTGTGTGTGTGTGTGTGTGTGTGTGTGTGTGTGTGTGTGTGTGTGTGTGTGTGAGGGCGGCCTAGTGCGCTCGGCCTGCATCCGAAAGCGTTTCGGGCGCAGGAGCAGAGCGGCTTTTCCTCCTGTCAGGATTGGATTTCCACTCAGTTTCATGGGTCAACGCTCGGCTTTTTACCTCCTTTTTACACACACACACACACACACACACACACACACACACACACACACAGGAAGAACCACAGACAGATTATGCAAAGAGACAGACGGTGGCATCGACACACACACACACACACACTCACCAGAAGACACTGTGTGTTTCCCTTCATGTAAAATGTGTTTATCCGTGTCAAACTGACCACAGATCAGCAAACCACAGTAATAATAATGAGGTCAATTTAAATATTTTTAAATATATTTGAATATTTTTGAATATAAAAAAACACAGACACAGCGTTTTGTGGTAAAAAAAAAAAAAAATGAAATCAAGAATCTGCTAATAAAAAAAGAAATCACAGGAATGTCATTGACAGTTTTAGGAACAACTAGAACACACACACACACACACACACACACACACACACACACACACACACAGACACACACACATGGCTGCTCAGTGGAAATTTTCCCAGTGAGAAGTTTGTGAGTTTTCCCTCGGGGCCTCTCAGTTCCTTGGCTCCGACTCTTATTTACACTCTAGCAACACACACACACACACACACACACACACACACACACACACACACATACTTGCTCTTGCTTACATGAGCAACATTTAATCTGCAAGGGAAAACACTCGCCTGCTTACACACACACACACACACACATCTGATCAAAGGCTGCAAACACATTTACACATTCTCGCTTTGCATACCGGACATTTACTGACCACACACACACGCGCGCACACACACACACACACACACACACACACACACACACACATTAAAACTTTATAACGACCCTGACCTGATGAAGATGTGCCAGATCACAAAGTTTTAATGAAGGTTTCTGAGCGCGGTGCTGCTATCTGACACACACACACACACACACACACACTGCACCCTGCCAAGAAACTGAATGCAACATAAATCCAAGATAATCTCCTTTTTTATTATTTTCACATCAAAGCTGTCTCTACTTTTTATGTCTAATAATCTGTTTTTATTTTTTTTACTGTCTTCTCGTTCACTTTTAATGTTTCTACTGTCGTTTTATTGGGATCTGCCCTTTATTCTCTTCACGGTGAAGCACTTGTGTGTGAAAAAAATTTTCCATCAAAAAAAAAAAAAAATTTTCCATCAAAATCCACAGCTTCAAGATGCAGAAATGCAACTGAAAAACAGCAAAGCATCTGGAAAAAGGCGTCCAAATTCACAGAAACCCCAGCGGCAGGCGACCGGGAGGCGGAGGAGAGAAATGCCCGTCCTCTCGGTGTACAAATCCTCCCTCCCCGGCCCAACCCTTCCTTCCAGTTCCATCCTTCCCTTCCTTTGTTCTCTGGCCCCGCCCCCCTCACCAATAGGCATTGACGTGGCCATAATTGAACACTGGGTATTTCCTCATGAAGGGACATGAAACACACACAAGGCGGATTGAAAGAAAGACAGGTAGGAACTAAAATCACTTTGTTTCTCATAAATATAGAGGGTTTTCACCGACGTCACGTTTTGGGCGGTAACCCAGCTGCGCGGCCATATTGGAGGCACTCGGTGTAAACAACTGAACGGACTGCAATGGAGACTTGTGCGCTTGGGATAGTTTAGGTGAGTGTAGCCATGTCAAAACAACAGAAAAGCTGCAAGATGCAAAGACATATAGGGATGGACTTGGACCACAAGAAAATGCGCGATATTTCGAGAAATTATGTTTTATTGGCGGCGCAGATCCCTACGAGCTGGCTCCCTCTTCTCCCTCTTGGATCCATGACGACCCGGTGATTCTTCCTTCAGTTGCATACCAATAAAGTCAACTACCTGGTTTTCTCACCGAGCCCAGACACAGCAAAAGACCTTAAATCCTACAAAGGTTTGGAGGCCTATAACCAGATGGTGTGTGGATGGGTGAGGGAGACGCAGTACCAAGTCATCACCAGAAATCATCAGTCAAATGGTCAAACAAATTTGATTCTATTTATTTTCTTTTTATTCTCCCCTGCACCGAAAGTACTGAGCCCTAATTTCGTTGCATTATTGTACTGTATATGATTGTGCAATGACAATAAAGATATATCTATCTATCAGCGTCCATTGTGTTGTGAAGGCCAAAATAAGTAATGCAATAACGTCCTAATCATCCTAACTTTAACTGTATGATGTAATTACGACACTCAAGGTGTAGCCAAGTGACTGTCAATCTTTTTTTTTTATTTTTTTTTTATTTCAGAGACCCGCAGTTTGCTATCTACACTGTGCACTATCTGAGTTAGTTTCATAGTGTTTTATTCAATCATGTACAATCTGACACACACAAAAAACACACACTTTTGGAAGTCGGTAATATTCCAAATGTTTTTCTCGGTCTGACCTATTGGTACATCCTAAAACACAGCAATAATTAACCATTTTTCTTGACGACATTCGGGATGTACTATCTGTGTATGGTTTGTTGTGGTATGGAGTGCCTCCAATATGGCGGCTTCTGGACTGTTGACACGCTGATGACGCGTCGTGAAAACCCTCTATATGAATAAAATCACAGTTACGCTTTCTGCTGTGCGCGCCATTTGCACGTTTATATCATACCTCCAGCGAAACTGCACACACTGCACACACTGCACACACTCCTCTCTGCACTGTTAGAGGAGTTTGTGAGGTTTGGCGGTCGCTGTGTCGAGTTTTGCACAAACAGCCTTTACTGCTTCCAAAGCCAGTTAAGAAATCAGAAAAAGAAAAAAGAAAGAGAAAAAGTGCTGTAAGTGACACTGGAACGTGTTTGTGCCAGAGCCCCACACAGTCTAATGAGATTACTGCCTCCTGTGTAAAGTTTAAATTAGTGTGGGGACCGTCGGCTGCCAGATTAAACTACAGGTCTTTATGCCAGAGCCGTAATTTCAGTAAACACAGCAAAAACACAATCATCTGTAACGTTCACTGTCACACACTGATATGGATCGAGCGGTAGATGCCATGCAGAGTGTGAATGTCTTGTGTGTGGAATGTGTGTGAGTTCTTTTTATTAGAATAACTTATTTCATAGTTTGTTTGTTTTTTTAGATGCACCCCCAGGACTGCATTTCAGTTTCGTTGAACTTGTACAATGACAATAAAGACATTTTCTATTCTATTCTCTAATCTATTTTAACTGGAAATTACTGCCCTGTGTACAGTGACTGGGGCTGCAGCAGCGTCACTGTGAATCATGAAATTTGTTCATAACTTCTCTAAATCTCTAAATTTAAGTATCTTCAGTATCTTCAGTATTTTCCTCCGACCAACATCTTCCAGCCTTTCATGAAACTGAGCGCTGATGAATATTTTCCTTGTTTCTCTGTCTTTTTTTTTCTTCAAATTGTTTGTGATTATCTTCTCTGTCTTATGGATCTATAATCCACATCACATGAGTGTGTGCTGTTTATCTGTTAATGCTGGTGAGGGTCTTATGACCGTGACTTCATTCTCTACAGCAGACGCTGTTTATGGGAGGCACTGTTGTCAGGTGTTATGCTGTGTTATAGGATTATTTTGATTTTGTTTTCTACTTTTTCATTTAAATTATTGTTATGACACACGGAGTTTGTGGATTCTGACTTCCAGTGATTTGCTGCCTGACTCTTTTCATTTCCTGGTTATTTTATTCTGTATTTTCTATAAAGTTTCTTATATGTGTACATAACCAAACCAAACCAAACCAGAGCAGAGCAGAGCAGAGCAGAGCAGACCAGACCAGACTAGACCAGACCAGACCAGACCAGACTAGACCAAACCAAACCAAACCAAACCAAACCAAACCAACCAAAACAGACCAGACCAGACCAAACCAGACCAAACCAGACCAGACCAGACCAAACCAAACCAAACCAGACCAAACCAAACCAAACCAAACCAAACCAGACCAAACCAAACCAAACCAAACCAGACCAGACCAGACCAAACCAACCAAAACAGACCAGACCAGACCAAACCAGACCAAACCAAACCAAACCAAACCAAACAAACCAGACGGAGTTTGTGGATTCTTACTTCCAGTGATTTGCTGCCTGACTCCAAACCAAACCAGAACAGACCAGAACAGACCAGAACAGACCAATCCAAACCAAATCAAACCAAACCAAACCAAACCAAACCAAACCAGACCAGACCAGACCACACCAGACCAAACCAACCAAACCAACCAAACCAAACCAAACCAGACCAGACCAGACCAGACCAGACCAAACCAAACCAAACCAACCAAACCAGACCAAACCAAACCAGACCACACCAGACCAGACCAGACCAGACCAAAGCAACAAAACAAACCAAACAAAACCAGACCAGACCAGACTAAACCAAACCAACCAAACCAGACCAAACCAGACCAGACCAGACTAGACCACACCAAACCAAACCAAAGCAAACCAAACCAAACCAGACCAGACCAGACCAGACCAAACCAAACCAAACCAACCAAACCAACCAAACCAACCAAACCAAACCAGACCAGACCAAACCAAACCAAACCAAACCAAACCAGACCAGACCAAACCAACCAAACCAAACCAACCAACCAAACCAACCAACCAACCAAACCAACCAAACCAAACCAACCAACCAACCAAACCAAACCAAACCAAACCAACCAACCAAACCAAACCAAACCAAACCTACCAAACCAACCAACCAAACCTAACGAACCAACCAAACCAACCAAACCAACCAAACCAAACCAACCAAATCTACCAAACCAAACAAACCAAGCAAACCAAACCAAACCAAACCAAACCAAACCAACCAAACCAACCAACCAAACCAAACCAAACCAACCAAACCTACCAAACCAAACCAACCAAACCAACCAAACCAAACCAAACCAACCAACCAACCAAACCAACCAAACCAAACCAAACCAACCAAACCTACCAAACCAAACCAACCAAACCAACCAAACCAAACCAAACCAACCAACCAACCAAACCAACCAAACCAAACCAAACCAAACCAAACCAACCAAACCAAACCAACCAACCAAAGCAATCAAACCAAACCAACCAACCAAACCAACCAAACCAAACCAACCAAACCTACCAAACCAAACCAACCAAACCAACCAAACCAAACCAAACCAAACCAACCAACCAACCAACCAAACCAACCAAACCAAACCAAACCAAACCAAACCAACCAAACCAACCAAACCAAACCAAACCAAACCAAACCAACCAAACCAAACCAACCAACCAAAGCAATCAAAGCAACCAAACCAAACCAACCAACCGAACCAAACCAAACCAAACCAACCAAACCAAACCAAACCAAACCAACCAACCAAACCAACCAAACCAAACCAACCAACCAAACCAACCAAACCAACCAAACCAAACCAAACCAACCAACCAAACCAACCAAATCAACCAATCCGACCAAACCAACCAAACCAAACCAACCAACCAAACCAACCAAATCAACCAATCCGACCAAACCAACCAAACCAAACCAACCAACCAAACCAACCAAATCAACCAAACCAACCAAACCAACCAAATCAAACCAACCAACCCAACCAAACCAAACCAAACCAACCAACCAAACCAACCAACCAAACCATACCAACCAAACCAAACCAACCAAACCAAACCAAACCAAGCCAACCAAACCAACCAAACCAAACCAAACCAACCAAACCAAACCAACCAAACCAAACAAACCAAACCAACCAAACCAAACAAACCAAACCAACCAAACCAAACAAACCAAACCAACCAAACCAACCAAACCAAATCAAACCAAACCAAAGCAAAGTAAAGCAAAGCCAAGCAACGCAAACCATCCCGGCTCTAATAAACTTTTCTCTGCAGTAGCTGCAACAGCACCACCGGCCAGCGGTGGCAGCACTGAGCAGAGTGCTCACTAGTTGATCGTCCCTCTTTGAAAACAAGGGGATCGACTCGCAGGGCTTGGGATGTTTTCAGAAACAAGTAAAACTACATGCAGAGATTTGTATTTTTGTATTTATTCATCCAATCTAAGTGAATATTGGCAGTTTTACACCCCCGCTGGAGCCACTGAGCAAAGCGGGACTGTGTACAGCGACGTTGGTACTGCTTTGCTTCCCATGCCTTTAGCAGATGCATGATGGGAAGTAATTACATTTTTGTATAGTTTTAGTAAAACCTTCTGTACTTTCTAAGCACGTTTTGTTTTTGCCCTCTGAGCCTGTCTGCCTGTCAGCGGCGTCTCTCCAAAACCTACAAACAAATCTCTGTGAAATTTAGTGGACAGATCGGCCCGGGGCCAGGGAATAATGGATTAGATTTTGGTTTTGATCGGGATTGAAGTTTTCCACGAGCAGATGATTATCGCAAATTTGAAACACATGCAGGCAGAGGCCGGCCTGCGGAGCCTCGGGGGACACTCACAGGGTCAACTAATCAATTTGACATCAATTATTAGTGATAGGAAAGACGCGTCTGGGTGTAGCAGCGAGGCGGGCGGCTGCTTCACGCCGCTTGCTGCTCATATTTAGGAAAATCAGTGAATTTCCTTGTACTTGTATGTTTTTGCAGCGTGTCGTTTGTTAGTTTTCCTTTGTCACTTCTCATTTTTCCACTTCACTTTGAACTCTTTTGGAATCACATGGAAAACATCATACGGAACAACATTCCCTTAGTTTTTTGAAGATTATAAATAGCTTGTTCTAGTTCCTCAGAGTCCAAAACAAGTAAAACAAATATGTTTTCTGCAGCTAAAACAGCCTGGAGTCAAACTGACGGGTACAAGATGTGTCCAGGACATTGAAGACACATCATCATGTTCATTTTCATCCATTTACCCCCATAAAATTAGGAAAAGTCATTACATATGAAGCAAAAAAAAATGATTTTAGGCCTGTATTTAGAGGCGTTAAACATTGAATGGCAGCAAAAGTAGCAGGAGGGTTCAGTAAAATATCAGGTAAGTGCCGTGACTTGTACCTGAGCGGGACGTCACCTGTTCTCCTGACTCAGAGTCCTGAGCGAGTTTCCCACCGGCCGAGTCGTGTTGCTGAGCTCACCGATGTCTGACTGATCGCTCATCGCTGAGTCACTTTGGATCGGCACGTCGCAGCCGGAGGTGAGCGAGGCGTCGCTGGGACACGCCTCCGCCCGGCACTCCTTCATCAGAGGAACAGTTTCGGTGATTCATATCCGTCGCCGTGCTGGACCTTTGATCAGGCACGAACCCGAGCCTCCGGTCGTTGCTGAGTCCGACTTTTTCTTGTTCACGCTTTTTAAAGGGACAGCTCGCTGACTTTGATTTTTTAAAAATTAGTTTTCTTTCCTCCTCCAAGCTGTTATGTAGGACAGTCGTTACTGGAGTTACTCGAAACTGACCAGATGCTCCAAATGCTAACCGTTAGCCTCCTTCCCCCCGGCTAACGTTCATGAAAATAGCCGCTTTAATCCACTCAGAGAAGATTAAACATCACTTTACGAGTCTCCAAAACTAAAATGCACATAGGACCACTGACACCGGTATTTCTGTGTATCACTGTATTTTTCCTGTTATAAACATCCAGAAAGATCCGGTAACCTCTGCACTTCCCGTATCACTCCGCCTACAGGAGCAGCAGCCGCTACAGAGATGGACGTAGGATGGATTAGCTGTTATTGAGTTAGTTTGCTGTTTTCTTCATTAAAGTAGCAACACGGCTATGGCTAGCTTCTTCTTTCAACCTTTCAGGCCCCTGCCAGCCACTGTGGCAACTGAGAACCGAGAGCTTTGATTTACTTTTGTTAGCATGTGGAGCGTCCTGTCAGTGTCCGGTGGCTCAGTTAGCGCCACTACTGTCCTGCGTGACAGCTGGAGGGGAGGTGAGCTGACGTCAGTTTGGGTGAACTGTCCCTTTACCTTGACTGAGGCTCGTTCATGTGGCTGGGATCCACCGGGCCGATCCCGACCAGTCCACTTGGCCAACGCTCGTGATTTTAAAGGATGTGGTTTTCACACAGGACGTTGCCGTGGCAACAACGCTGACGCCAGCGAAAGGCCGTGATGCAACACACACACACACACACACACACACAAGGCGCAACAGGCCCGTTTTGGCAGCCACAGTGTGAACGCCAGAGCAGGGAGAGGAAGTCAGGCCGGGGTGTGACGCCTCTGTCTGCAAAACTCAGTGATAAATGATCTTTGATTTTCATCTCAGAGTCTTTGATCTTCGAAGGGTTGGGATTATTCAAGCCTGGGATTACAACACACACCTTTAAAATTATAGATTAGACTACAAATTACAGATTTGAGAGATAAAGAGATTAAGAGATCAGATGATATTTTGGTGAGATGATGGAGGCGTAGATGTTTGGTGTGAGGAGGATCAAGGAGATGCAGCTCGTCACACATTCCAGCTGCACATGTAGAACGTTTCCACCGGCTTTGTTTTGATGTAAACTTTATTCAGATTAAATAAGATTATTCTTCTTTCTGCTCCCTTTCATTCAAGATCTGGGAACGTTTGTATTTATATTAAATTGTTCTTTTCTTTTATAAATGAATGAAATAAAGAATAAATACATAAATAAATTCCAGGATCTGCAGCGACGTGAAAAACCAGAAACCAGGAAAGGAGCAGAAAGCACCGTCCTCCTGCTACTCTGAGGCCTGAGCCCTTTTCAAAACACTGATTACTGAATTTTAAGACGGCATTTTCAGCACCAAAACATACACACACACACACACACACACACACACACACACACACACACACACACACTGTCACACACAAATACAAATCTCCAAAGACTTCAGCATCAACCCACATCAACACAGGATGCTCTGCACCAGTTGCAGTAATGTAAATAACACATCTTCAGTGCAAGAGAAATCACAGCTGCTCTGTTTATATGGACACTAAATCAATCTGACTGATTGACTGATTGATTGATTGATTGATTGATTGATTGATGATGATTTAATAAGATGTGTGTTTGCATGCAGAGATCAGCAGAGCCGCTCAGAACACTTACAGTCGGCTTAACCCTTTAAAACCTGAGCAAATCCAATTTCTCTCAAATTATATATTTTGAATTTAAATATTTGAATTATACATTCAAATATTTAAAATAGAATTAGATATTTAAAATTTGCTTAATGTTGCATGTTGGGCAATTTAAACTGAGAAATGTTTTCTTATATTTTACATGCACTCTGCAGTACATTACCAACTTAGACTTACTCAGGGAATTCTGTGGTAATGTTTCATCTCTTGTTTATTTTAATAATTAGCTCATTATTATAATTACGCAAATTTTCCCTGAATGCAACTCTTAGCGACCAAGAATCTCACCCGCTCTCACAGATGACAACCGTGAAAAGTTACAGGAGACACTTTGACCAAAAATGACCGAAAATATTGCCATTTCCTGATTTTGACCTAGTTTTTTTTTTTTTTTTTTTTTTAACATAATGTATGCAAATTATGCTAATGAAGAAAGGTTGCATGATTTTGAAAGAGCTGAATTCCTGGACATCCAAACAGAGACTGAGACTCTGAGATCACCTTTCTAAACTGGCTAAAAGTGAAAATATAGTCATTTCCTGATTAATTAATTAATTAATTTATTAATTATCTATGTTAATTATGCTAATGAGGAAAGGTCACATGACTGCAGTGTGGTAATGGGTGGATTTCTGCACGTCACCAACATGGATTTAGACTCTCAGATCGCTTTTACAAGTTAGAAGCTAGACATTAGAGACAGACACGTCCAGTTTTTGGTGATCAATTAGCTCATTATGCTAATTACTCAAATTACCCAACATGCAAGTTTTAGCCAACAAGTTGAATTTCATCCACTGAGCCTGCAAATGATATTTTAATAATAAAAGTTCATGGGGAAAAAAGGTCGGTGGGTCCGAGAGCCTTCCAGCTGAATATAAACCTGCAGAGGCTGTAAAGGCTAAGCGCACATCAGCACGTTATTTAGCATAAATGGAACCAG
Source organism: Myripristis murdjan (assembly GCF_902150065.1). Taxonomy (NCBI): domain Eukaryota; kingdom Metazoa; phylum Chordata; class Actinopteri; order Holocentriformes; family Holocentridae; genus Myripristis; species Myripristis murdjan. The sequence goes on along the minus strand of NC_044002.1, from coordinate 26,067,993 downwards.
TTCAGCTGAAATATTTAATTAGAGTGATTTCAGTCGGGCTGCAGAAATACTCTGCCGCTCATTCACACACACACACACACACAGAGAGAGAGAGAGAGAGAGAGAGAGAGAGAAAGACCCTCGTGAGACCTTGTACCAAGATACCGAAACAGGAGAGGACAAGAGGGACGGGAGGAGGAGGAGGAGAGGGAGAGGGAGAGAGGGAGGAGAAGACCTGGAGGAGGAGGAGGAGGAGGAGGAGGAGGGCGAGGAGGCGCGGAGAGAGCGGTAATTCAAGGCTGCAGGTTTGGTTTACCTGCCGTGGCGGCCAGACGGCAGGAGAGCTGCTGCATTAGATCGCTCTGCCAGATAGGAGAGACGGAGGAGAGAAAGGAGAGGAGAGAGTTCTCCGTGTGTGTGTGTGTGTGTGTGTGTGTGTGTGTGTGTGTGTGTGTGTGTGTAAGAGAGCGAGTACAAGAACACAGGAGAGTTGTCGGGTTAGATTGCCCGGTGTGATAAGTGTGCAGTTCCCATATGGGAGTAGGAAGGTAACAGGTAACACTAGAATAAGTGGTCCTCCTGGAATAAATAAAGGCTTCTCTTCAGCGCGAGGCGGCGGGGGAATCGAACAGGGAACTGAAACGCTTACAGAGACGGGCCGGGCCGGGGAGCAGGCCTCTGAGCGTTAGTGCTGAAGAAATCGGACACATTTTTTCATCTGCAAAATAATAAAAACAAGAAAAAAGACGAGCATGTAACTGGTGATGAAGTGTCATGAGCTTTGGGGTTTTACGACGCCGTGTTTCCAGTGATGTTTTTAAATCCACCCGACCCCCTGACTGGAACCTAACCCCGGGTCAGGGTCAGGCTCAGGTCCATTCAGAGGCTGTATCACCGCCCAGCGTCCCGAAGGGCTTCACAGGTGCACCGCAAACAGGACGACCGCATCCTCACAGCAGCAAGAACAAAAACACTGCACCGGGAAAAATGGAGGAAATGTTGAGAAGGAGCAGAGAGACAGGAGAGCCCACTCCTGCCACACAGGTGGGCGACAGGTGGGCGACAGGTGGGCGACAGGTGACACCCAGGTGAGCAAATGACAAACAGTACCAGGACCGAGCCCTGAGGAACACCGTGCTTCAGCTCTCGGCTCTCTGAGGTCATGTTGTTGAAGTGGACACTTCGCTTTCACAATAAAGTCGTAATGAACTGCTGTGCAAACGACCTATGGGACACTATTAAAAATCATAATGATAATGATAATAATAATACCTAATCTAGTGGTAATATATCGCAGCTGTACTCAGATGTTTTAGGGTTTTTTCTCGTACACACCCACATTTGCCTCCTAGTAAATGTTCCAGTACGTGTTCACTTGCCTGGTTGCTCGCGTGGATTATTCCACAACAAATAATCAATGCATTTTACGGCTGTGCTAAAAAAAAAAGAAATCAATACGGTGATTTATCGTGATGAATGCAGATGGTCCGGTATCAATACAACAGCGAGCATCTTGACCAAAGTCTTGAAGAATCAATGCGCAAAAAAGCCAACAGGTGGCAGCACACGGCGAACGCATGGTTTCCAACCACAGCAGGTGACAGTTCGACGCAACACGCAAACATGACGGAGGAGAACGTCTGTCCACCGCCGCAAAACTGACAGTAAAAATACGGGAGCGTTACATTTTTTTCATTTTTTTCCCCATTTTTTAAAAAAAAAAAACATCCTTTTTTTTCTCCATTTTTTTCCCATTTTTTTTTCCAAGTTACACGACTGACGAGTTTTGTAACTTGCAGGATGTGCACTTAAAGTCAATTATTGTTGCACCGAGGCACAAGAGAAAACAGAAAAAGGCCATTTTAAGTTTCGCAAAAAAAAAAATAATTTACTTCCAAAAACTCGGGGTGAAAAAACAGAATATTTTATTTGACTGTACTTTTACTTTTCAGATCTCAGTGGGTCTTAACTGTCCTTGCCCTGTCAGACCGATATATAATTTCAGCAGCTGTGCTAAATCTGTGTGGGATAAGGTCAGGATTCAGCGTCAGTGTGTATCGTGATGCGTATCGTGACGTTGTTGGCAACAGGAAGCCCTAATGCATATTTACTCTGAAACCCGTCGTCATGGTAACAAAAACACCTTCTCTATCAGCTGAAGTCTGTTTACGGAGGCGGTAAACTGTCAGCGCTCTGACTGAATGTTTCAGGACAGAGTAACAGCCAAAAATAATTTAATTAAATCAAAGCTTTCAAACGGGAGGGCAGCCTGAGGTGTTCAGGTGCCTTTCACTGTGCAGGAACTTCGAGTATTTGACACACAGCACCCGTTCTGCTCCTCGTGCTGTGAGTCTTCAGGGAAATGCACCGCAGCAGGTTGGAGGTGTTTGATCTCAAACAAACAGCTGCAACCTCTTTTTTACATCAGGGGGCTAACTCTGCTGTTTCACCACCAAACTGCCGTCCCGAGTGAAGCCCCGCCTCTTTTCCTCCAGATCCTTCAGGTTTCTGTTCCTCTGCCGCAGGAAGCGTTTACACTCAACCCGAGACGATCCCGTCTCATAAGAAAGGATTCCCGTTCTCGACGTGACTCATTTTGTTTCATCAGCATCAGTTCAAGAGAGCGGGCCGCCGACGTCAGGCCGCATTAAGAAAACGCCGACCCGCCCCCGAGGCCGGGACTCGGAGAAATATTAGTGTTGACCCGCCGACCCGCCCGCAATAAGTCTGATCTGTTCTGGATCCAAAGCAATCAGCAGGAGCTCAGAGGCCGGCCGGCCGGCTGAGGACGGCAAGCTGCAGCGGGACGGGGCTCACAGGAAGATTCCAACGTTTTCGGCAAAATCCCCCTTTTCCTGACTTCCCCGGGCCCAGACCAGATGTTGGACACCGTTTTCACCTCTGGACCTCCAGAGGTTCACTTCCTGCGAGTGAAACTGATGTAACAGGTTTATATTTCACCAGTAATCCTTCCCCTGTTTCTGCTCGGGGTTTGCAGGTTTTCCATGTTGTCCACCTGTTTGTATTTATTTGCCTTTTGGGGAGCTTTTATTTTGATAACCGCTGTTCTCAGTCGGAGAGGTGAGAGTTCACGGCTGCGGTTTAAAATGTTAAAACGTGGAAAAACAGCTGAGCTGAGGCACAAATCTGACTCTGCACAGATCACACACACTGTTCTCTGTTTGCTTCATGTGTGTATATATTATTATTATTATTATATTATTATATTTTTCATCATGTGCAGCACTATGGAACATGCTAGTTTACCAATCTCAAGCTGGGCTGCTGGAGCGGTTTTGTTTTATTTTATTTTATTTTTCCTTAAAGGTGAACATGTAGAAACCAGGTCATGTGAAGCTGCTGGACTGATATTATTGTTTTTTACTCAGGTATATGAGCTCCCTCGTTTTGTATTGGTAATTTAACTTTTTTTATCCACCTAATGTATATTTTTATATATGTTCATGTTCACATTTTAAATGTAATAGTATTCCATAAATTTAAATTTAAAAATTGCCTCTATGATCAGAATGACATGTGTTTTGTTTTACTATTTGATGGAAGATTAAATGTGGTCATCCTGTGAGTCACAGTTTGTAGCAAAACAGAGTGTCGGGCCAGACCGGCTACATTAGCTTAGCATAAAGACTTGAAGTCTATGGGAGTCGTTAGCCTGGCTCTGTCAAAGTGAGGAACTCAGCCTCTGGAGCAGTGAAACCAGACCAGGGTTTTGAGGAGAAGTTAATTAGAGGTGGATCTTCTCCACCTTCAGGTGAGGCAGGATAAACGTGTGTGTTCTCAGCGGTTAGAGCGCCATCATCTGACGCCTCGTCAAACCACTTAAAATAAAAAAATAATCCCAGGACGTGTGTTTTAAATTTCTGAAGATGCCACTGAAAAACTCTGCTTAAAAAAAAAAAAAAAAAAAAAAAAAAAAAAAAACAGAAGAAGAAGAAGAAGAAAGAAAAAATCCTGACTGAAGTAGCCTTGCAGTTTCCAGGGTGGGGACGTTAATAAATTCCTTTCTTTCTGTGGTGCGTTCAAGGCCCGTCCGCCCTTCCGGTCTCCATTTCACCTCCATCGCTCTGGATTCCCGGGTAATGTACCGTCTCTGGCTCCCCTCCCCTCCCCCGCCCCGCCCCCCCCGCCCCGCCGTGGACGTTTCCCCTGTTTGCTCGCTCGGCTGGTGCGAGCAGAGTCGAAAAGGGACCTGAGGTTTCTGCCTGAGAGGCTCGACGGGACGTTTTTACAGCTCGGAGCCTCCCGGCGTTTACGAGCCGGACTCCCAGCCTTCTCCTTTTACACTGAAAGCCGCCGCTCCTCTTCCTCAGCTCCCAGGAAAACACAGATCAGGCAGCGCACTCACACACGTCTCCCAGCAGTGAAGCTAGGAAATGTCAAATTTAACTTCTTAAACTGGCCCATGAAGGCATCAAATCATATTTTACTGCAGCCTGGATGCACTATATGAATATATCCCACATTATATGAGTCTGTGAAGGCAACTTTACCCCATTTAGTGTTGTATAAAAAACCCAAAACGATTAAGATATGAATACGACTTCTACTTAAGGATAATATTGTAAAAGCTTCAGTTTTATTGCAGTCATATAAAGTTATGACACTTCAAAAACGTTTTAAAAAAAAAAAAAGTTAAAAAAAGATTCCTCAGACAAGATTTAGAGAAATAAAACGTCAAACGGAGAGTTGTTATGAGCTTGTCTGCTTCACTTTACGAGCCGGCTCTTCCTGTGTGCGGTTTCATGCTGCTTGTATTTTATCCCGTTTATTTGTTCTTACTGTGGTTTATGTTTTATCGTGTGTTTTTACTGCGAACCGAGTCTGCCTCGTGGGATAAATATTACAGCTGACCTGAAACACTTTATCACTGAAACGCACCGCACACATTTCAGTGTATTTGGTTTTTAACATGAACCAGCTGCAGCGTTTTCACATCAGTGAACGTCAGTTTTGCTCTTTGTTATTTTTTCAGCGCTCCGCGGCGTCTGGTCGCTCCTTCCTGCTGCACAGGTAGTGATGCGTTTAATGTTCGTTTGGAATAATGACACATTTTATTGATTTGTGACCAAAACCAATCCAAAACACCGGACATCACGCCGGTCAGCCACTGAATCTGTTCATTTTAAAAGTCTTTTAATTTGAAGTCCACAGCAGAGAGGAAACCCTGACGCTGGCTCTCAAAACGACAACAAAACACCCATCAATAAGACACACACACACACACACACACACACACCGCACCTGTCTGTCTGCCCTTTGGTGTGTGTGTGTGTCACCTCGGGGTGTGTGACGCTCACCATCTGGGCTCTGCTGGGTGTGGCCCTCGGGGGAGGGGGGAGGAGGGGGGGGGGGGGGGGGGGGGGGGGGCGACGGCTAATTTCAGTCATGCAACATTAATGCCACGAGGCCACGACGCGGCCTGCAGGTGGCGCTCTTCTCTTTGTGATCTGATGTGTGTTGACACGCCTCGAAGCTTTTAATCAGAATAAAAGCTTTTATTTTCTGACCTGTGCAAAGTGGCGCCACCTGCTGGGAAGAGTCTAATCTGCAGGAAATATAAATATAATCAAAATATAATCCGGGCTAGGTTGGCCAGCGGTGGCGCCCCCTTCAGGTCGTCCATCAGCCTGCAGAAATAAAGCCTGGCTGCAGGGAGGCGGGTGTGGGAACGCCCTGAGAGAAAAGTGAAACGTCTGAAGCAGGAGGTCGGACAGGTTGCAGGGTTTGTTCCAGAGAAATGTTTTGGGAGCAGCAGTGAAGCTGCTGTCATGGCAGCTGCTTGATATTTATTTGATGTCTCCCACATTAATCAGCCAGTGTTTTCCCTGCAGGCGCTCTGGTGAATGTTTTCACACCGTCTCTGACCAAACCTGCATCTGCACTGTTTTGGTTTCTCACACCTGGCCTGGCAACGCCGTGAGGAACCACGAGACCAACCTTCAGGCGCCGCCGCCGCCACAGGGTCGACCAATGAGAGACTGCCTGCCTGACGAGGCTCAGAGCAGATCCAAACCACAGGGAGCAGCTTGTTTCAGCTGCAGCACAGCGTCTGGATTTGAAAGATTATTCTCATCAGTTTCATTTAAATAAATAAAGTCAAAATTATCTGTCAAATCTGTCAAACTTAGATGGATTCTATGCATGCCCCTTTTCCACCAAAAAGAACCAGGTGCTGGTTCGGAGCTGGTGCTAGAGCTGGTGCTTAACTGGTTCCATTAAAGAACAGGTTTGCTTTTCCACCGGCCAAGAGCCAAGCGGAGCCACGTCAGAGCCACGTCATGACGTCATCGTAAAGCGTGATCATGTGGATGTGGCTTTGCGAGACGCTCACTCGGAATCACAACAACAAACATGGATGACAAATGGACGAGCCATCGTAGCGATGCAAACACTGCTTGTGTCTTTAGAAGCCTGCACTGAGATCCAGAGGCAAAAAACACAATTATTGCCGGCTACCCGTCGTATTCGTGGTCGGAACGAATGACGACTATGTTGGTGTTTGCCTGGAACCGATTTGGAACCAGTTTGGCCGGTGCTTCGGTGGTGGAACAACAAAAAAACGGTGCTAAGTCAGGCACTGGCTCCGAACCAGCCCTGGAACCTCTTTGGTGGACAAGGGGTAACAGAAATCAGTTACCAGTTTATTGATACATCAGGTCGATATCTGTCTTTTTTTAACATTTGATTTTATTGTGTCCATGTCTTCCCTCTGCAACATGACAGGGGTTACTCTCTAGTTATTTTTTTAAAATCTAAACTCAGATTCTCCTTCAGTTCCCCCTTAAGTAGCTTCAAAGTACAAAAAAAAAAAAAAATGAAGCTCGATCACTCTGATACTGAGGGAAATATTCAAAGCCAAGATGCCGTTATTTTATGGCTGCAGAATCACATCAGATAGAAAAGATCCACATGCCTCATGCGTCAGTTTAGACACATTTCCCTGGAATTCAGCAGCTCAGGTTTGGGATCTCTGGAAACCTCGAGATCTCAGCTAGAGTTTAAAATAAAGTTCTGCTGCAGATCAAAGGGATGACTTTAGAAGTCAAGCTTGTGAAAGCAATTTCTTTCAAGAATATTATATAGCTAAAATTAATTGAGCCTACAAGAATGTCAACACACAACTGCCACAAAATTACAGAAAAAATACAATAAAATTACCTCAAAAATGAGTGGAAAATTGTCAGGAAAAAAATTTATTAAATCAGTTCAATTAATTCATTACATAATTAATTATTTTTTAAAAATGTTTTTTAAAAAAATGCAAAAAAAAAAAAAGTAGTAGTTAAAAAACACCCACAGGTCATGAGCTCCTTGGTGTTCTATGCTTCAGTAGATAAGTAAATTAAGAGTGTGTGTGTGTGTGCGTGTGTGTGTGTGTGTGTGTGTGTTGCTGCTTCTCGTGTGGTTCACCTGAGTTCACTGAGCGGACCAGTCAGGTGACATGACAGCTGCATGGTGATGTTGCGTGATGTGCCTGACACACACTCCTCTCTGTATTGTCTCCCGGCCCTCCCACCCTGCAGACAAGTTGGAAGCACCATTCACATTTATAATTACTCTGTGTGAGAGTGTGTGTGTGTATGTGTGTGTGTGTGTGTGTGTGTGTGTGTCTTGGCAGAGCACATACAAATTATACAACTGGCTTCTCGGTTAAAGCACACATCCTGTTCTTTTCTGTGAACCTGCTGCAGCGCTGACAGAGCTTCACCTGGAGCATCAACGCTGCCGCGAGGCGTTCACTGACCCTGCCGTGAGGCGTTCACTGACCCTGCCGCGAGGCGTTCACTGATGCTGCTGTGAGGCGTTCACTGGCCCTGCTGTGAGGCATTTACCGACCCTGCTGTGAGGTGTTCACTGACCTTGCCATGAGGCGTTCACTGGCCCTGCTGTGAGGCATTCACTGGCCCTGCTGTGAGGCATTCACTGGCCCTGCTGTGAGGCGTTTGGAGTAAAGAGGGAGGGCTGGGTAGCTGGCAGGAGGAGTGGAGGAGAGAGAAAAAAGAAAAACACAAACTGTCTGTTCATTTGATTGACAGGTGACATGTGGGCGGGGCAGAGCAGAAAACATCAAAGCAACAAGCACTGTGAACATAGAGCTGAGGCAACATAGAGCTGAGGGAACATAGAGCTGCAGGAACATAGAGCTGATGGAACACAGAGCTGAGGGAACACAGAGCTCAGGGAACATAGAGCTGAGGGAACACAGAGCTGTGGGAACATAGAGCTGTGGGAACATAGAGCTGTGGGAACATAGAGCTGTGGGAACATAGAGCTGTGGGAACATAGAGCTGAGGGAACACAGAGCTGAGGGAACATAGAGCTGTGGGAACATAGAGCTGTGGGAACATAGAGCTGTGGGAACATAGAGCTGTGGGAACATAGAGCTGTGGGAACATAGAGCTGAGGGAACACAGAGCTGAGGAAACACAGAGCTGAGGGAACATAGAGCTGAGGGAACATAGAGCTGAGGGAACACAGAGCTGAGGGAACACAGAGCTGAAATAACATAGAGCTGAGGGAACACAGAGCTCAGGGAACATAGAGCTGAGGGAACACAGAGCTGAGGGAACATAGAGCTGAGGGAACATAGAGCTGTGGGAACATAGAGCTGTGGGAACATAGAGCTGAGGGAACACAGAGCTGAGGAAACACAGAGCTCAGGGAACATAGAGCTGAGGGAACACAGAGCTGAGGGAACATAGAGCTGAGGGAACATAGAGCTGTGGGAACATAGAGCTGTGGGAACATAGAGCTGAGGGAACACAGAGCTAAGGAAACACAGAGCTCAGGGAACATAGAGCTGAGGGAACATAGTGCTGTGGGAACATAGAGCTGAGGGAACACAGAGCTGAGGGAACACAGAGCTGAAATAACAGAGCTGAGGGAACACAGAGCTCAGGGAACATAGAGCTGAGGGAACACAGAGCTGAGGGAACACAAAGCTGAGGGAACATAGAGCTGTGGGAACATAGAGCTGAGGGAACATAGAGCTGAGGGAACATAGAGCTGAGAGAACATAGAGCTGAGGGAACATACAGCTGAGGGAACACAGAGCTGAAATATCATACAGCTGAGGGAACATAGAGCTGCTGGAACACAGAGCTGAGGGAACATAGAGCTGTGGGAACATAGAGCTGTGGGAACATAGAGCTGAGGGAACACAGAGCTGAGGGAACACAGAGCTGAGGGAACATAGAGCTGAGGGAACACATAGCTGAATTATCATACAGTTGAGGGAACATAGAGCTGCTGGAACACAGAGCTGAGGGAACACAGAGCTGAGGGAACATAGAGCTGAGGGAACATAGAGCTGTGGGAACATAGAGCTGAGGGAACACAAAGCTGAGGGAACATAGAGCTGAGGGAACACAGAGCTGAGGGAACACAGAGCTGTGGGAACATAGAGCTGAGGGAACACAGAGCTGAGGGAACATAGAGCTGAGGGAACATAGAGCTGAGGGAGCACAGAGCTGAGGGAACACAGCGTGTTAGCCTAGATAACATTAGCTGCCAGCGTTAGCAAGGCTAGCTACAGCTGGTCATTCATCACTGCTAGTGCTGGATTCGTTCTTCAAATTAAAAGAATCCACTGCTATAAATGTACACCATAATAAATAAAGACGACAGAGAACACGAGACTGAAGCTGAACATGTTTTCAAATTAAAATCCAGACAGAAAAATGTTGTTTATTGCTGACTGTGTGATGATTTACATTTTGTGGGAAGTTTGACTCTCAAGACTCCTCCTTTAAAACCGCTGTTTGTCACTAATACTCCTACTCATAATAAAGGTGAATGAAGGTAAGTGAAGTAAACCAGGAATAAGGTGATAATATTATAAAGTTAAAATTAATAGTGGCCATTTAGAGAATAACAGTGTGTGTCACGTGGCTGTGTGGCCTCACCCAGAGACACACCAGCTCTTAGCATTTAATGTATGAGTGTGCTGTGTAGAATGTAATGTGTGTGTGTGTGTGTGTGTGAGAGAGAGAGAGAGAGAGAGAGAGAGAGCCTGAGGGAATCCTGTGAAACACAACACACCTGGTGACTAAGCAGACAAGCATTTCCAACGCACTTTCATCCAACCACAGTGTTTTCTTTGCCTCTCATTATCTGCCGTGTTGTTTTCTCTGCAGTGGCGCTCTCTGTGCTGCAGGTTTTAAACGCTCCAGGTTTGTTTTCTTTACACCTGTCTGTTTCACCTGAGTGACGACGGCAGCCGTCGCTTTTCGTCGCATTTCCACGGCGGCTGAAAGGCGTCCGCCTCACCTCGCTGGAGAGTTTTTGTGCGACGTTGTCAGATTATTTCTTCAAGCGTTATTTACTCAAGGAATGTTTGCTGAGCCTGCACCACCCAGCTTCACTCACACACACACACACACACACCTGAGAGCTGCACACACATTGTAATTTTAGCTTGACAAACATTTCTTGGAAGTGCTCTTTAGGCACAAGTGATGGTTGAGTTTTTCTGGCTAAGTGACATTCGACTGAAGTGAAAAGACAACAGATAAAAGAGGAGGAAGCCAATATTCTGAAGTACGATGGGCCTGGACCTGATATGATACAACACACACACACACACACACTCACCGGCCTCTTTATTAGTCACACCTGTTCACCTGCTCATTAACACAAATATCTAATCAGCCAATCACCTGGCAGACATTCAGGCCTGCAGACACGGTCGAGTCGATCTGCTGAAGTTCAAACCGAGCATCAGAATGGAGAGGAAAGGGGATTTAAGTGACTCTGAACGTGGCGCGGCTGTTGATCTGAGTGTTTCAGAAGCTGCTGATCTGCTGGGATTTTCACCCACAACCTCCAGGGTTTAGAAAAAGAGAAAACATCCAGGGAGCGTCGGTTCTCAGGCCTTGTTGATGCCAGAGGTCACAAGAGAACGACCAGACTGGTTGGAGCTGATAGAACGTCAACGGGAACTCAGATAACCTCTGGTTCCAGCCGAGGTCTGCAGGAGAACATCTCTGGAGGAACACGAGGAACCTTGAGGCAGCAGAAGAACTCACCAGCGACAGGAAGCTGAGGCTGCAGTTCACACGACTCACCAACACTGGACAGCAGAAGGTTGGAGAAACATCACCTGGTCTGATGAGTCTGAATTTCTGGACATTCGGACGGTCGGGTCAGGATTTGGCGTCAGCAGCGTGAAAACAAGGATCCGTCCTGCCTTGGATCAGCGGTTCAGGAGCTGCTGCTGTGACGGTGTGGAGGAGATCTTCTCAGCATCAACTGAGCTTCGTTTAAACGCCACTGAGTGTCGGTGTCGACCCTAGAGATTGGCCACAGGAGATCGGCATCGTGGACGTCCAGCCGACAAACCTGCAGCAGCTGCGTGATGCTGTCGAGTCAGGATGGACCAAAACCTCTGAGGAACGTTTCCAGCACCTTGTTGAATCTCTGCCACCAAGAATGAAGGCAGCTCTTAAGGTGCAAGGGGCTCCAACCAGGTACGAACAAGGTGGGCCTGATAAAGAGGCCGCTGAATGTTTGACGATACACGGGTCATGATACCTGATTGTTTTAATTTATCTCTTTTCTTTAGTTTTGTTTTTTATGTTATTTCTACCTGTTTTTATTGTAAAGTGTCTTCAAGTACAAAGAAAATCACTAGAGGGCAGCACAGAGGCAGCAGAGGAGTTGTTGGCGGTGTTGTTGATCGTGGCGGTCTGTGAGGTCATTAAACACATCACCCCAGGAGGACGGCGGTCTGTGAGGTCATTAAACACATCACCCCAGGAGGACGGAGGTCTGTGAGGTCATTAAACGCATCACTGCAGGAGGACAGCAGTCTGCGATGTCATTAAACGCATCACCGCAGGAAGACAGCAGTCTGTGAGGTCATTAAACGCATCACCACAGGAGCACGGCGGTCTGTGAGGTCATTAAACGCATCACCGCAGGAGGACGGCAGCCTGCGAGGTCATTAGGATGGAGGATTATTTTCTCCAATATTATAAAATTTTTAATTTCTTCTTCGTGTGTTGCTCATAGTCCGGCCTGTCCTGAACTTTCGGCTTCCCCCCACGATTTCCTCCGTTTGGTCCGTTTCCGTTAGTTTCCTGAAAACCTGCACAAATTACAGAGGACATGAACGCAGAGAACTGATATTTAATGTTGAGCATAAATGAGCCTTTTCAGATCAGATTTGTTTTGTTTTTTTTGTTTTTTTTGTCCACGCTGCAGGGGGGCGAGGCGCTGGGCCCCGGACAGGCCTGGACGCTGCAGTCCGTTTATGTAGTTTTGTTTGCGTGCGTGTAAACACAGCCAATGTCATCGAGACGATCGGACGCGGCCTCATTGTGTTTGGGGAACAAAGCGATGCAGATCCTGATGGGTGATTGCCTCCGGTTCATGCCGGAACGCTCCCGGTGACCTCGCGGCGGAACAATGGGCGGAACGCTCCTTTAAAAACCACTGATGGATCAGCTGGTAGATCTAATTAAGTGATAGGCATCAGGACGGCCTGGCCCCGCCCCCGCGCCCCTCTGGAGGTGAGGCAGGGAGAGAGGAGGGAGGGGGGCGGGCGACCTTGAGCCCTCTGACAGCAGGGATCAGTGGAGCGCACACACACACACACACACACACACACACACACACACACTGTAAGGCTGGTCCTTATCAGTGATTAAGGCAGATGAGACGCTCTGCATTAAATTGCGTCATGGTTTCCTCTGCCTCTGTTTTTTAATCAGGGGGAGTCACAGCTGACGCGCTCTGCCCACACAGCGGCTTCCTGAGCGACCCAGATACACTTACTGGCAGAGAGGTATGGCCTGCGTTTGTGTGTGTGTGTGTGTGTGTGTGTGTGTGTGTGTGTGGGCTTCAGCTGTCTGAATCCGCTGACCTTTTGCGTGTCCTGTGAAGGCCTCGCTGATTGTTTTCTGCCCTGTAGAGCTGGATAGGGTTACCATATTTTTGTTTTGTTTTGTTTTGTTTTGTTTGTTTCTACTTTTTTTGCATCTTGCATGTTCAAAGCAGCAAAAATATTCTTTCGGAGAAATGAAAAGAATTTTGTTTATTGGATTAAATTAAACATTTCAAGATAAAGGACCATGGAGGTTGAGAGAGTTAATCAAAAACACTGTGATGACCCTGATACGACGGCATATTAGGGCCATTATAGAGGGGAAAAAATCAGATATTCCTTGAGAGTAAAGTGATAAATGTATGAGACATAAAATTCTGAGATGATAAAGTCACAAATTTACAAGACAAAAAACAGTGAGAACTAGATCCAGTCTGAAGGAAATCCTGCTGGTCTGAGTCCAGAACCCCAATCTCCTCCTCAGCATCTGGACTCTGAAGAGACGTTGCTGTGACTTGGGCCGATTCAGAAGAAAACAATCTGCTGATTCTGGGTCAGATCAGCAGGATCTCCTTGTTCCTGAATCCCATGTCAGAGTAGAATCTGCTGAGGGGATCTAATCCAAATTTACTCTACCGTATGTCACACCATCATTCCTAAAATAATGAGCCTTCCCTTACCAAAAAGAAGTAAACTTCTAGTTTACCTTTCCAAGTACACTTAAGTGGAGTTTGAGTGTACTTTATCAAGTATACTTTCCTTACCAAGTATACTTGTATTTATGTACTAGTAGTGTACTTACATATGTACTAGTTAGTATACTTACAAAGTATACTTATACTAAAAGTACCCTGATTTGGCCCATTTTTGAGTATACTCGAGTAAACTTCAAGGTTACTTTACTTATATAAAAGTATACTTAAATTATACTATTTCCTGTACTTGAGTTGTACTACTCTTTTACTTAAAGTAAACCATTCGTATTCTCAATGTACTTGATATATACTTTACTTATACTTGAATTAAACTGTTTTCATATTGCATAAGGATGCAAAATTTGTTCTTGGCGTTTGACCCATCCCCTGAGGGAGCGGTGGGCAGCAGCGGTGCCGTGCTCGGGAATTATTTCGTGATCTAACCCCCCAATTCCAACCCCAAATACCGAGTGCCAAGCAGGGAGGCAATGGGCAGCATTTTTAGAGTCTTTGGTATGACCCGACTGGGGATCGAACCCCCAACCTCCCAGTCTCAGGGCGGACACTCTACCACTAGCCTTACTTGAATCAAATAGCTGAGTGGAGAGGTATCTGAAAAGTATACTTACCTAAGTATTAGTTCACAGAAAGTATACTTAGTTCATAAAAAGTATACTTATAATTATACTTGAGTATACTAGTTTTTGGTAAGGGTTGCTATAATACATTGAATAATATCTGTAAATGTCAGTGTGATAAGTCGCATTTTATCTTCCCTCTGGGTTCCTGAAGGTGTCAGATGTGTGTGTTTGTGGTTTAAATCTGCTGCCGTGGTCGTGGAGCGAGGACGTTTGTTCGCTCTGAGCGGGAAGACGAGACCAAACAAATCCAGAAAGTGGATCAGTGGTTGAAGCTGGAAACAAGGAGGAAGAAGAGAAGAAGAAGCAGAAACACAAACAAGAGAATCTGCTCAGCATCAGGTTGTTGGTTCACTCTGATGGAGCTGGACTGGACCGCTGGAAATGGGTCCACTTTTTTTTTGTTCTGTTCAGGGGGAACTGGCCTGGAAAACATTTCAAACGGAGAACATTGTAGGAAAAAGTTTGATAACGTCTGACTCTGTCGACACCAGACGGACATAAAGATAAAGAACATAAAAAACATGAAGACAAAGCGAGCTCCTCCAAGTGTTTCTGCCTCATCGACGCAGCCGGCCAAGCGTTCAGCCGCACAGACCAAACACTGAACCTGAACGCACCGCGCAGGAGCTCGCTGCCTGCTCTCAATGAGCCGGAGAGAGGTGTGTGTGTGTGTGTGTGTGTGTGTGTGTGTGTGTGTGTGTGTTATCAGCCTCGTCAGGTTTGTCCGGGTTCACGCCGAGTTTCTGTATCACGGCTTTCTGCAAACCAGTCGAGCGAAGCGTCACGAGCTCGTTGCTGCACTTAAACGTCTCACCAGTCAAACAGCCGGTCTGTCGCTGGGCTGCGGCTCATCGTCACTGCTGCTTGGTCTATTGATTATTGTTTTTTGGAGTGATCGATAAATGATTTACTGTCTAAAGTGTAAAAATAAAGTCAGATTCTCATGAGTCCAGCGTGACGTCTTCAGCCTCTCTGAGCGTCTCAGTGAGGCTGGAATCAGACTCGATACTCGATAAATGACAACAGTGAGTATTCGATGGTGGATTCATTTGTCTAATCAATTAATCCTGTCAAGAGATTTTTCAACATTTTGGGCAAAATCCCTTTTCCCGACTTCCCCAGACTGAGACCAGATGTTTGACGTGTATTTCAAATCCAGAGCAGAGCCGCCATAAGGTTTATTTTTCCACTTTGACAGAGCCAGGCTAACGACTCCCATAGACTCCAAGTCTTTATGCTAAGCTAACAGGAAATGCTACCCACAGGAGCTGAACCAGTGGACGTCCAGAGGTGGAGATGGTGTCCAACATCTGGTCTCAGTCTGGGGAAGTGGAGGAAAACAGTAGAGTGCTGCTTTCTGCATCATATAGGGGGCGCTACAGTGAGGTGTGGTATGGTGCACAGCAAAAATTAGCAGTAATTAAAGTTTCATTTGCAAATTGATGCATGAAAGTGGCTCTGTGTGAAGTCAGCCAGTTCATATGATGAAACAAACCCAATGCATGAATCTCATTGGCTGGTTTTCCAGGGATAACAAACAAACAAACAAACAAACAAACACTGTAATGTTGGCAAGAGCTCTATTAATTATTTGCTAAAATGAACTATCTGTTATTAGTGAATGTGTCCTTTTCTTAACGCTAACCAAGCAGTTTCGGTGGCTAACGTAGAAAACGAGCTAACGCTAGGTAGCATTGGTAGCATGTATGAACGTTACCAGTCACATGACGCTGACGCTCCGCCTCATTGGGTGTAAATGTAAATGTGTAAATGTTTACATTTTATTTTATTGTTTTTATATTTTATTCTGTATCTTATTCTTGAGTTTTTTTATGATTGCTGTTTTAAATCTTTTTATCACTCTTTTGTCTGATTTTTATTTTTTAATTCTTGATTTTTTTTTTTTTATTTATTTATTTATTTATTTTTAACTAAACATATTTTATGAGTGTGCATCGGTCTCCTAGTCCTTTACTTCTTATTTTATGCTTATTTGTCAATCAAAATGTAAACCACTTTGAATATCATGCATTTGTTTGAAAGGTGCTATATAAATAAAATTTGATTGATTGATTGAGTGACATGTTATGTATTTTTGTATTTTTGTAGAAACGTGGCAACATCTTATTCTGGCAACTGGCTTGTGCGTACAGTAATGAAATATTTCCGCTGTTACCTTACATTACTGCACACACACACACACACACACACACACACACACACACACACACACACACACAGAGCCTACCTCAGCACTTTTCCATTCCAAGCATACCAACATGCTCTGAGTTCAAGAAGTTAGAAAAACAGCATGTAATTATTTTCCACGACCCGTGATTTAATGTGCGAATTTAACATAAAAAAAAAACACTTGAATCATAAAAGCTCGTACCGGTTTGACTTGCATTTCTTAAAGTGGCGTTGAAATCACTTCCAGGCGGCGATAACAAGCTCTTACACATTAAATTCGGCCGCGTGGAGGCCAAAGGAGGGTATTAATGCGAGCAGTTTGCTGACATCATCATCACCTTTTTCTTTTTTTCTTTTTTTTTTTTTTTTTGTCTTAAGCCCAAACAGTGACGTGGAGCTGGCAGAGCGAGAGCCGGCTGCACTCAAACAGAAGTCGCTGCTCGTTAAAGTCGACTAATGAGAAACACGGCGGGTTGATCTGGAGGCCGCGTGCATCAGAGGTTTCGTCACCGCGCCACGAGCCAGCTCCCGCTTTTAGCTCTCTCTGCGGCGCTGCCAACTCTTTTCTTTCTTTCTTTCTTTCTTTCTTTCTTTCTTTCTTTCTTTTCTTTTTTTTTGGCTTTGTTTTCCCGTTCTCGTGTGAAATGAGCCCTGAGTGAAGCCAAGCGGCTGCCAGACGGGCCGCTCGCCTGCCTTCACGGCCTCGCACGTTCCCTCTCTCCGCCAAATCACTCCTTCGCTTCTTCTTCTTCTCTTTCTCTTCCTTTCAGAATAAAACCAAACGCTGAGTTTGTCGTCGCAAAACTCCTCCTCCACCCGTCCGTCCGTCCTGCACTTTCCTTTCTCCTTCTTTCCTGAAAGTTTCCCGGTGGAGCCAGAGGAGGTCAGCTCCTGGCAGCTTGTGACCAGCAATTAGATTACGTTTACTGAGATTACTGTGATTAGATTAATTTTCTGAGGAATTAGATAATGTGAGGGATTAGGTTTTCATTTTTCAGTAATCACATTGAAGTTGCTGTTCCAGTGAAAATTTTATTGCTTCCTTTGCAGGACATTTTCAAAGACGAGGTTTGCTTCTTATCTCCTGCCGCAAGATCAGATTTTCATAACTGTTTTGTTCTTTAACATCCGTTTTATTATGCAGCCCAGATCCTGGATCAGTCATGTGGTGTGCGGGCTCGTATTCCCGCTCTGGAAACAGCTGATCCGGGTTCATAGCGAAGGCGCTCGGTGATGTGACGACAGGCGTTTTGGAGCGAGGTGACTTCTTCGTTGGTGTGAGAACAGGCAGAGCAGACGGGGTTCAGGTGTGGCTCTACCTGCCGGCTGTTCGGCTCCCATCGGGAACGCCACCAACAGCAAAACAACCGGAAAAATCCCCTCCAGGCGGCGGAACCCTCCGGACAAACAAACACAATTCAGTTCTTATTTATGAAATTATTATTATAAATTTTTAAATAACTGCTTTGGGCTATGAAGACAAATTTTATTAAAATAAATGTATATTGTATATATGTATATATACATATATATTATACACATTACATAAATACAAGTGTGTGTGTGTGTGTGTGTGTGTGTGTCAATGTATAGATGTTAATTACTATTTTGGGTTCTGACTTTATTTTTATGTATGTATTTATTCATTTATGTTCTTTATATTTTTATGTATTTTTAATTTTTTAAATCACTGCTTTGGGCTATGAAGACACTCTTTTTTTCTATTTTTTATTTTATTAAAAATATTGTGTTTAAATTACTGCTTTGGGCTATGAAGATATATTTTAATTCATATATTTATTTAGAATTTAAATTTTTATGTTTTTATTTATTTTTGGAAAACATAGATTCTTATCTAAATAATAAATGCATAACCCCAATAAACTACAAATAACCGCAGTTTTCTCTGACTACTTTCTTACTTTTGTATTTAAGAGAAAAAAGGTTCAGAGGATCAAAATAAAAGCCCAGGTCCCTGAAGGGCCGTCCAGAGGTCAGTGAACGCAGCGCTCTACCAAAAACAGCCACGTTAAGGAACATTCAGTGGCATTGCCCATCATAACCCCCCCCACCGCCACACACACACACACACACACACACACACACACACACACACCGACACGCCGAGAGTTAATAAACAAATTACTGACTGCTGTAATCGCCCAAATGCAGCGCAGTCCAACACACACACACACACACACACACACACGGCGTGGGTCAGCTCTGCCAAGACAAACCCAGAGGTCGGTAAAAGGTCACATGCCGCCTCTGCCTCCTGGAACTATTTTGTGTGTGTGTGTGTGTGTGTTAAGCTGTAAACAGCTTATAGGTGTTAATCTGGAGCTGGATTTACACTAGAACAGGAAGCTGTTTTTATTTATTTTATTATTTTTTTATTATATTTTTATCTGACCTCCTGTGACCTGATGTGGGCCGTCACACCTCGGAAATCCACTTCCTCTCTTTTTTCCAGGAAGTCCATCCTGCTGCTCCCAGTCTGATCACATGCTGACGGATGCTGTGTGATGGATTATTGGAGGATGTTGGATCATCACCGGTTTCATCAGTATCAGCATGTATGTTGGTCAATATACCAAAAAAAATCCAATCCATGCACTTATACAACAATAATAATGAAGGTAAATCCAGTTAAAAACACTGATTTTCTTATTTAGTTTTCCTCTTGAGTTCTGTGTTTCTGCTCCACTAAGATGTGAGGGTTCCTAAAACTGAGATCAAATGGATTTTAACCTCTTCCACTCCATTTATTAGATCCATTTCAGCGAGGGGAGGAGGGGATGTCTTCAGGGGGAGGTCAAAGGTCAACAGCAGAAGCCAAATAGAAGTGGTGAACATCGTCTGAAAGCTGGGAACCTGAAGATTAATCTGAGGTGCAGCTCAGCTCTGTGTCCCGAGTTATTCCGGTCATAAATCTGGAATAAAGCATGTGTTTTGGTTAGGCGTTTATTCATTTTTCTGGTTTAGTTAGAGTGTAGTGCAGAACTGCAGCAAATTTTTGGGTTGATACCATTTGTTACTCAGATATGGTGCATAATTAAACCATTTTTCACCGCTGGAGAAATTAATAAAAATGGTCAAAAATTCCTCCAGAATCCCACATCAGGATACCAAGACCTTGAGGAAAACCACAGAAAAATTCAGGCTTTGATTTGGTGTCAAAAACTTTTGAGGTTGCAGATTTCCGTAAGAATTACATGTTTAAATGTGTCAGGAACTGGCCCTGGCTGTCGATCTACCTGGAGAACCAGATGTCATCTGAAGGCCGAGGCGGTGTCGTCGGTCCGGGATTGATTTCGGCTCCTCCTCTCTGCCTTGCCGATCAAAATGAAGTGAAATGCCACTAAAAAATGTTTCAAACTGACGTGTTTTCTCACAAGTTCCCACAGTTCAACTTTTCAGAGAAGCGGCCTGTGATGTCATCTGTTTTTTGTTTTTTTTTTACCAGCCGGCCAATCGGCTGTGTGTGAACGCGGCCCGAGGCGGCGTGTGATGGATCGTCTTACTCAGACATTTGTCAAGCCTGAGGAGGATGTTTTCCACCGCAGAACCAAGACCTGACATCTAAACCTGCAGGGGAGGAAGAATGTGGAGGACACTAAACACAAACTTATGAAAGCAATAAACAGCTAACAAACTTTAAACCTTTCAACCTTTTAAACCTTTTAAACCTTTTAGACCGTCTGTTTCCTCCATGCCAACATCCAAAGCCCTGACTTAAAAACATGAGAAAATGTTCAAACATAAAAGGAACTCAGCAGATTCAAAAAAAAGTCACACAAACTCTCACAACACGACTTAAAGAAGTGAATCTGTCTGTTTGTATCTACAAAATGTTTAACCTCCCTTTAAGAGTCCTTTTCAGAGAACACTGGGGAACCCTGAGGAACCCTCTAGGTGACTCCTGGAAGCCCCTCAAGGACCCTGGAACCGATTCAAGAACAAACAGAACACCCTGTAGAACCCTGAAACCCCGGGGAACCTTCAGCGATCTTGCACAAAGACCTCTCAATGATTCCTGGATCTCGCCTCAGGGACCTTGGAACTCTTTAAAGGAACGGCCGGGAACGCCCCTTTAAGAGCCTTGGAACATTTTGAAAGAATGCTGGGAAACCCTGGGAACCCTGGGGAACCTCACTGACCCAGGAACTTCCCCAAGATCTTTCTACTTCACTTAAGTTCTCTGGGGGTTCAACTCAAGAGAATCCTGGACGTCCTTCGAGGGGACTTGGTGTCCTCTACAGGATGTCTTGAACCCATTCAAGGACCAGTGGAACCCCCAGAGAACATGACTGGAGCAGAACAGTCTTTTCTATTTCCATCAGCACAGCAGGATGTTTGGATGTGGCACGTTAGCTGTTAACGTTCTCCTTCTTCACCGGAGTCAGGCGAAACTACAAGTTTGCATCATTTAAAGAACCATTCCGGTTCCTCTGCAGGTTCTCCAGAACGTTCCTCTGTTCTCCTCCCAGAGCGAGCAGTGGGCTTTCAGAGCTGCCACATCACTCCTCCTCCCTTTCCTCCATTCATTCCACTACGATATGAACATGAACTTTCAGAGCCTTCACACTTTCTTCACTCCAGTTTTCCATCAGCGGAATA